>NW_019174672.1:654248-713595 GCF_002260705.1 Seriola dumerili
GCCCACGCAAGAGAGATCACAGCTGGAGATAAACCCAGGACAGATTCCATCGCTGTGCGTTTTTGTTTTGTGTGAAAATCCACAAAAACAAATAGACATGTTCATATCTCATTCAATTCATATCATTCATTCATGTCAAGCCTTATCTACCTGTGCTCCTCCCACACAGGTGTTCTCACCTGCGTCACCTGAATCACACAGCTCATCTCTGGACTGTGTGGGCGTGTACAGACGCTGTTTGATTGACAGCTCCCTCACTCTGTGCTGTCAGCTCTGCTGCACCTATTTCTGTGGGACAGTGAAGAAGGTTCACTAAGTGGTTCACCCAGCTGCAGGGACCCTGGGCCTCCAGGCCCCCGGGCCCCCAGGCCCCAGGCCCCCCGGGGGCCCCCCGGGCCCCAGGCCCGCCCAGGCCCCCGGACGCCCCCGGGCCGTCCCGGGGCCCCCAGGTTCACTCCATTTGTGTCTGTACCATTTAAATTGATCACAAATTTGTTTATTTGCCCGAATGAAGAAGAAAATGAGCTATCAGCAGGTCCTCTGTCCTCCATCGTCTGTCCTCTGTCCTACGCATGCCTAACATCCTAACATCCTAACATCGTCCTAAACATCCTAGACATCTTTGTCCTCTGTCCCTAGACATCCTAAATCCTACAATCCTAAAGCTACCTCCTAACATCCTAACATCCTAACATCCTTTTTGTCTCTGTTCCTACGGCATGACATATAATTGCATATCAGAATATATATCATTAATGTATGAATGTTGGTTTAACTTTGAAGTAAAACCACTAGGATCTGACACAGGGAGGACAGAGGATGTTAGGATGCTAGGACAGAGGACGGAGGATGTTAGGATGTTAGGATGTTAGGATGCTAGGACAGAGGACGGAGGACAGAGGATGTTAGGATGTTAGGACAAAGGATGTTAGGATGTTAGGATGTTAGGATGTTAGGATGTTAGGATGTTAGGATGTTAGGATGCTAGGACAGAGGACAAAGGATGTTAGGATGTTAGGATGTTAGGATGTTAGGATGCTAGGACAGAGGACAGAC
The DNA here is from genome assembly GCF_002260705.1 of Seriola dumerili. Lineage (NCBI taxonomy): Eukaryota > Metazoa > Chordata > Actinopteri > Carangiformes > Carangidae > Seriola > Seriola dumerili. The sequence goes on from NW_019174672.1 coordinate 655,305, forward strand.
GATGGAGGACAGAGGACCTGCTGTAGCTCATTTTCTTCTTCATTGGGGCAAATAAACAAATTTGTGATCAATTAAATGGTACAGACACAAATGGAGTGAACCGGGGGGCCCGGGAGGCCCCGGGGGGTCCGGGGGGCCCGGGGGGCCTGGGGGCCCCGGGGTCCCTGCAGCTGGTGAACACTTAGTGAACTTTCCACTGTCCCACAGAAATAGGTGCAGCAGAGCTGACAGCAGAGTGAGGGAGCTGTCAATCAAACAGCGTCTGTACACGCCCACACAGTCCAGAGATGAGGTGTGATCAGGTGACGCAGGTGAGAACACCTGTGTGGGAGGAGCACAGGTAGATAAAGGCTTGAATGAATGAATGAATGAATGAATGAATGAATGAATGAATGAACATGTCTATTTGTTTTGTGGATTTTCAGCACAGCTGGAATCTGTCCTGGTTTAATTCTCCAGCTGTTTGTTCATGAACAAAGATCAGTAAACAGGATGAGAGTGCTCACTCTGCTGCTGACTTTCTGACCTTTTGTCTTTTTATTTTCAATACTCCATGTATTAAAATCATTTGAACCTGCAGTGACACAGAGCTCTGGTCATCATGGACGTGACACCTGGTTTATAACTCAGCACCAGAACCAGGTCCAGACATCTGTGTTAAACAGCTGCTGATGTAATAAAGTTAGAAATGTCAAATATATGTAAAGTATAAGTCCACATGTTGGACTGAGGATATGTGTGTGTGTGTGTGTGTGTGTGTGTGTGTCTGTGTGTTTGTGTGTTTGTAACTCCCTCCATGTCATCTCCATGGCGCCCTCTGCTGGTGAAACCAGTGATGTCACAGCTCCAGCCACTGATACTGAGGATGTATAGACATTCATATAGATTAATACAGACCTGAGGGTCTGATGGAGGAGGAGTTACAGACTGTGGAACCCACAAAGTACAAGTACTGCATCAAATTTATATACTACTGCAGGATGTACATAGGTATACTCAGAAAATGTACCTGAAGTATCACAGTAAAAGTACTTCCTGTACTTACAGTATCACAGTAAAAGTACTTCCTGTGCAGTAAACTGTCTCCTGTGACTGATCTCTGATCAGTTCATTGATCCTGAGTCATGTGACTGTTGTAGCTGCTTTAATTATTCGACATATACTCTTAGATCAGTGGTTACAAACCTGTGGGCCGGGTCCCACTGGTGGGCCGTGAAGGTAATGCTAGTGGGCCGACCAATCATTTCCAAACATTTTAAATGAAATAATCTTTAAGGGATTTAAAATGTTGAGAAACTCCTTCCATTGTTTTTTTGTTTTTTGTATGAAGGTCTATAACTGTGATGAACCAACGACAGGAGCTGGATTCACCATGTCCTGGCTTTGTATCTCAGTCTGAGTGTGAACTAACAGATCACATCCATGGTAAAGACTGGAGAATCCAAGTGTGTGTGTGTGTGTGTGTGTGTGTGTCCCTTAGATCATGTAGGTAAATGTTCTTGTTCCCAATTGAAACACATGAGATTAATTACCTGAGTGAATTGTCAGATTGAGCCCAACACAGGAGCGTCCAGCAGGGGGCGCCGTACCTGAGCTGCTACAGAGAGATACAGTGAAGTTAAGCACAACTAAACCACTGAATCTGTACTAATGCAATTTTCAACATTATCATTACTCCTAAAATCACATTCACCTTATGTTTCTATATATACGTACGGTGTAAAAAAATCCAAATTTTACGGAAAATAACAAAGTTTTCTAACAGTAATTTTGTTTTTTTTTATTGTGAACAAAAGTCTGTAAAATGACAGAAATGATGTGAATTAACAGCCAAACTTCTATTTGAAGCATCATGCCAATAATAATAATGTAAATAAATGTAATAATAATAATAATCAATTACATTTTTTTATTTTAACACAAATTACTGTTATTTATACTTTATTTTTTCTGCTTTCTTAAATTACAAACAAATCTGTGTAAAATGACAGTAATTATCTGTAATTAAAAATGTAGCTTGTTATTTTAAAGGTTAATGTCCATACGAACAATTTAAAGATTCTCTGTAATTTCAGGGTGAATCTTATTAGTTTTATATTTTTGTGACTTCTACATTCAAACTTTGTGATTCTGGATGAAATGTGTCAAACTTTTTTTCATCACATCAAACATTCAAACATCAAACTAAAAAAGTTTGAAGTACTGGAATGTATCCCAGCATGCACTGGGAGGAAAGCAGGACAATGGTTTATCACACAACAGTCAAGCTGTCAGACTGTTGCTCTGTCCTCACTGAGCTATGAAGTATTATTTTACATCTCTACTATAATTTATACTTGTTACTAAATAAGATTTATCCACCTCTTTATGATGCAGACTTGTCTTGTGACAGTGAAGTTCACCTGCAGCTTCATTCACAACTGTATTCTAGTTTTAATTTGTCAGTTACAGTTGATTGTAAATTGTTGAAATTAATGCAGTTTTAATGTGAAATAAAGTTTCTTATGAAGCTTTGCTTTGTTGATGGTTTTTATGGAGCGTGTCTGGTATGAATTTGAACAGTAGCAGCAGCACAGTATAGAAATCACAACACACTGAAGTTTTTCCTGAATCTGTAATTAATCAAAGACTTTCTATGTTGCTTTAATCAACAACAAACATGATAGAAATGTTTAAATGTGTCCGTCCTTCAACAGTGACAACACAGGATCTAGAGACAGATACTAGAGTTTGTGCTTTTCTAATTTGTCTTATGAACTTATCAATTTAAATAACAATGAAAACACTAATTCACCAAAGTGACTGTCAGATTCATCATGAGGCAGATGGTAAATATGAAGAAACATACTCAGTACAATTTAATCACAGGTTTATTTATTAAAAACCTTTTCAATGACAACAATGAAGTTGTGAATAAAACTAATGAACATGAGCTGTACTACACTGACAACTGCTTCACAATCTGATCTGTCAGTGTTCAGTTCACACTAAAGAGTGTGTGAGCTGAACACATCCGTCTCTGAGGTCACAGCATCACATCTATGAAGAGTCTGGTTTTGCTCCAGGTTGCAGTTCTGGTGGGTCAGTTCCATCTGTTTCCTACTGAACACAGTTTGATGTTAAACTGGTCGATACTTTCAGCTGTGAAGGTGGTGACTGTGCTAGAGCTGAACACATTCTGCTCTTCACATGTTGTTACTGTCATCCATCAACAACAGTAGAAATGAAGTGAAAGGCAAGAAAGTGAATCTGTGAACACTGAGGACAGAGAATAATAAACACAAGAAAACTCCTGGAGAACTTTTGAATGTTGCTGCTGCTTGGTGCGTGAACTTCACTCCTCGTTTCAATCTGCACAAAGGACGTTACTTTCAGCTTCATTCATGTCGTAGAGACTCATCCTGACACTGACCTCAGTCACTGCAGCTGTCCCTCAGAAAGCCTTTAGAAGCTGTGACGACTGAACACAATAACCTCACACTGATGGGTCAAACACACATTTCGATACAGAAGATGACTAAGACAAATAAGTACGCAGAATAATATATGCCTTCAACACTATTGCATTGCAGGATCATAACTAGGAAATTTCTGAAGGAATTTTGCTCTTCTACAGCTCAGGAGACAAAACTCTGATTCTCATTTCAGCTTCACTTTAGTTTCTATTTTTTCTGAAATGCTGTTTCTCATATTTTCCTCCTAAAAGTCTTGAGGAGAAATAGGGGAGACACAACGACTTGAGACCTGAGGAGAAACCCTGCTGAACTCCATCAGTGTTTTTAATGGCTCCTTTTATTCTCCTTTGTAAATGAAACTGAGCGACAGTAGAGCTGCTGTGGAGCAACATGTCAGGCTTCATGGGAAAGTGTCTCACACTTTGACACCACTGTGTATAAACTAACCCTATACTATATTTTGTCCATCCTATTTATAGGAATTAGATTTGACAAAATATTAGGAACACTTCTCAAACAGATTCAGTAAATACTGAACAATATATATGAAGGAGGATTTACTGCAGGCCTGGTCCATTATACTGCATCAGTTTCATCCAGGTTCACCTGATACATATATGAATTAAAACTACAAATCAAAGACACTTACAAATGCTAAAACAAATCAGCCCTTTACTTAAAGTTTTCCCAATATACAGCAACTCTTGATAAAATGCATTTCTTTGGACAGAGCGGTGATGGGGTCACTGGGGCAGAGGTAAGTGACTGCAGACTGTCTTAGAAAGGTTGACTGTGTAACTGCTGCTAGATGTCCTGAACCGTCCGTCTCATCTTGTAACACCACTTTGTTCCTCGAGAGGCGACAGTGAGTCACTGCAGCGCCACAAACTTATCATATAACTTACTAATAGAAGTTTAGGTTCAGGTGAAGCTGATGATCTCTCTCCAGAGCTCCTCCCCCTGTGACAGTGAGTCATGTGATGACCTTAGTTTTCTCAACCGATGCCCATCCATCCACTGCACCACAGCACATGATGTGAGCCGCAAGAATAAAAGAAAGCACACATTACACATGAATCCTCACATACATACTGTCCTTGTCCCACCTGGACCAAGGACAGACCCTTTGCTGAAGGGAGAGTCTGGCCAGCACCTGGACACAGACAAACAGAGTGTTTAAGGATTTTCATCTTTCATTAAAAGATAAATCACAGAACAGATTCCAACACACCAACAGCTTCATGACAAACTCTTACCACCGAGTCCTCAATTCAAACCAAAGAGCTGGATGTTGGTCTGAGCCATCAACCTGGGGCCGGCCAGCACTGCCTCTCTGATGCCACATGATCCTGGAGAATGAATGACCAGCGAGTCCTCACGGTCCCTCTGGACCACGTGGCCACCGGGTGAAGACGCAGAGCTGGTTGCAAACGGCCTCCACCAGGCGGCTAACACTGGCCCAGTTTGCAGGGCCCATTTACCTGGGATGAAGTGGTGAAGGTGGAAACCTGAAGGCTGACCCCGCCCTCTGTCAGTCTACCAGTCTCTGTACAGCTGCACCTGCTGGGTCCTGAATGCAGCTGGTGGCTCCTCTGTGTCTCCATATGTCCTGGATGCAGAGAGAATCCAGCAAAGAGACGTCCAGGGTGACGTGGAGATCCTGGATGAGGAGGACGTCTCCTCTGCCCCATGTGTCCTCCTCCAACAGTGGAGCCTCCACTCCTCCCAGGAGATCCTCTGGATCACCTTTGCATCAGTCAGGCCGAGCATCCTGTGCTTCCCCTCCAGCTGGGACCGCTATGCCTCAATGAGACAACAGGCTCCTCCGGGGGTCCACCTCCATGATGAGGCGTCATCAATCCGGCCGCCATCCTGGAAATCCAACACAGGTAACCCAGGCAACTGTTTCAGAGGCAGCAACAGCAGCTTCTTTGTCACCTGGAGGGAGAGAGAGACAGAGACAGAGAAAGGTTTCACATGTTAATGTTAATATTTGTGTGTGAATTTAGGACACACACAGCAGTGGTGTGAGAGCAGAACATAAACACAAAGAACATAAACTCTGCCTGAATGACACCTCTTCCTAGAGACACTCCCTGTTGGGAAAGAAAACTAGAGATGGCTGTTGGACAGATCAGTGAGACATACAGTGCATTTAGAAAGTTCTCACTTTTTTTACATTGTATTATTTTGAATAATCTTATAAATCGTTAAATTCATTCATCGATGAACAATGCCAGCAAGATAGCTGCTAATGGTAGCGCTAACAAAAGTGGGGGGGCAGCTCTATATACTGCACGCACACATGTACATTGCTGCCATTACCATAATTTATATATTGTATATCATTGACATGATTATAATTGTAATCAATGTCATTATGTTAGAAAAGAAACTAATCCTGATGTGCTAATGCAAATGCTAGCTAGCCCATCATTTTTTTATTTGCAACATCTTGGTAGCTGCTAATGCTAGCAAGCTACCCCTGCCCCTCTTTTCTGTTTATTAGTGAATAAAACAGGGACAGAGAATAAAAAATTAAAAGCTAATGCTAGCAAGCTACCTCCCCCCTGTGTTCTGTTTGTGCATGTTCTTTTCACCAATGAAGACAAAAAAAAAAGTTATGCTAATGACAGCAAACTAGCACCCCCACCTTTCATTTTATAATGAAATTGTTAAATTGATTCATCAATAAAAAATGCCAGCTGCTAATGCTAGAGCTCATGAAAATGGGGGGGGGCAGGTCTATATACTGTACACACACACGTACATTGCTGCCATTATCATCATTTATTTATTGTATTTCATAGTTAGGATTATAATTGTAATCAATGTCATTGTAGAAAAAAAGCTAATCCAAAAGTGTTCTGTTTGTCCCTGTTTTGTTCACCAATAAAGACAAAAAAAAAAAAAATGCTAATGCTAACGAAAACGGCGGCTAGCTCGCGCCCCCAGTTGCGGCCTTGTCTGAACGACTTACCCCCGGTTCAAATTAGGCTACAAATGATTTTGAGCTTATAAAGTAACGTTTACAAATAATTCCAATATTTGTAGTTGGAAATCAAACTTTGTAAAACCTGGAAAATAAATCTGCAGGAGAAATTCAAGTTTGTGCATGTGAAACCAAATCGTGCTTGTGGCAAAGAGATTTGTATTTGTTGAGACTGTGTGGATCAAAACTGAACTAATGATCAGTGGTGGTTAAACACAGACACAGGGAAAGAAGAAATGCTTTGTGGACATCTGTGTGCAGAGATAAAGAGCAGAAAACTGTAAAACTCAGTGAGCAACATTCCCAGTGTGAGACACTGACAAGGACAGATTTTGATCCTTGTCACTTCAGTGTCACTGTGGGAACTTTTGACCAGAGTTTTACTGTTTTCTCTGTATCACAACACAGATGTTGACAAATCCATTTCCTCTTTTACAGTGTCTTTCTTTAACATTGATCATTTGTGGAGTTCTGATTCAGACTTTCAACAAATACAAATCTCTTCAACACAAGTGCAATTGTTTCATACGCAAACTTGAATTTCTCCTGCAGATTTATTTTACAGGTTTACAACAGGTTGATTTACAACTACAAACATTGGAATTTATTTGTGAACATCACTTTACAAGCTCAAAATCATTTTGACCCTAATTTGAGCCGAGGTACACAGTTACAGTAACAACAGGTTTGTTTTTAAAAACATCTGCTAACTAACACACATCTCTCAGCATAAAGCAGGCTGTTACACCTTACATTTACCTGGTAGTTTACTGTTTGTAGAGCTTTGGTCGGTGAAGTGATAAACAGTTGTTACTGAGCAGTTCCTCATTACTCCATCACTATATCACAATAAGTTCCTTAACAAATCAGACACAGCAAGTTTCCAAACAACTATTTTAATTGTAATATTCAAGCCAAATATTAATAATCACATCCACGGTGTTTTCTGATGCATTCGATACGCCAACAACTTAAATGTAATAAACAGAATATAATTTTAACTCATCTTAAACATTTAACTATGATCCGTGTGGAAATGTAATTACACAAAATACAAACTGCTTTTAACAGACTTACCTTTTCTGGCCCGAGGTGGATTCTGCCATCCTGTGAAAACACAAGAGGAAATAAGGACATGGTTCAAGCGCTCCTCCTTTTTCACTATGAAAATTGTTTTTGAGGGTCTAAGGACTTTCAGAACATAAAAAGGTGGTATCATCATTTAAACCTAATTTAGATATACTGTATAAAAAAAAACTATGAATAAATGATACTGTAATGTGAAGAAGTTGTAGAAAGGAGAATTCATATACTATATATATATATATTATATATTATAACTAATATATATATATTATATATATCATATATATAAAAAACAACACACATTAGTTGGTGAGGAACACCAAACATGGAGAGGAAGAGCTTCTGTGTCAATACAAGCACATTTTCATTACAAGATATTGGCTTGATGTAAAGTACCAATTAACATATTATAGAAAAAAAATAAATACATGCAACATCAAAATTACATATAAAAAACAAATACTACACCACCATGTACAAAAGTTTATTTAAGAATGACAAAACTCTGCTGTGGGCAAGAATGATGCAGAAGATATTGATTAGGAGATGTGCAGAGATTAATACTCAAGTGTTGATGTAATTGTAGGTTGATGATGATGAGGCCAGAAGCAAAGAAGGCAAATGCTGGTCTCATGTGGTATTAGACTGGACTTCTTGGTCCTGAATATAGACAAACACGTGATGGACAATTAAGTTTAGATCATACAAGTTTTTATGTTCAACATAGTTAGGTCTGTTGTGTGTATATATAAATTGACGATTGATAGATATGAATATTGCAAAAAAATGGAGACAGTTGAATATTAGAAATGTAAATGAAGGTAAACAACTGGAGGTGTGAATAAAGAATTCAATGTACAACACTATATCGACCAACAAATTGAGTAGTACAAATATGGATATACTGTAAATACATAAACATAGACTGCCGTTGGTGAGACGGGTGGAGCGGCGGTATTGCTCTGTAACTGGCTCAGGTCCATGATAAAAAGACAGCAGGAAATGCTGGAATCTCCTGAGAAATGTAAAAGACCGAGTCACTTTTGCAATCATGGCTGATCTCCTAACAGTAATGTAAAGTGGTTACAACATGGTGAACCGATAGACGTGTATTCACTCGGTCTACTGGGTCCATACAATCTCAAGTTACAGTCATCAGTTACAAGATGAGCGTAAAGTTACTGACGTCACTAGCTGTACAGCAGCCGACAGCAACAGACACAATCCTACTAACCGCTAAAACGTCTGTCGACAACGTCAATATCACCACCTGAAATGTTTGTCGCTACGGTTTGTNAACATTGATGCTACTCACCTGGCTAACAGGAAAGTTGCGAGCTCAGCATCAAACCGCATCTCTTTCCTCTCAGGAGCCGTCTCCAGCGGTGGAAAGCCTCATCGAGATTTACTCGTGTTGCTTCTTTTCTTTGCCGTTGAACGTGGTTTCTTGGCGGGAACGGTCCTTCGGGATGCAGATGAATATCGCCTTTTAGGAGGTTCAGCCATTCCTGTGTTTCTGTGATGCTTACCTCAAACTCTGCCGGAAGTTGTTCTTCTTCGTGGGACTGAGGGCAGACTTGACGCGCCACTGACTCACACAGCGTCTAGCGTCACAAAGTGGTATCACAACACAGGACAGGTCGGGGCTGGCTGGTGCGCATGCGTATTTCAGTAGATAACTCCGAAACACAACAGATGGAGGTCTTGATCATGACATCATCACTGTGGCTGCTTCACACACTGTTGATAGTGTTAATTCATTTTTGAACATTTTAAACTAAAGTTCTGGCCACATCTTATATTGCACCTTTACAGCACAACCACCAAAGCTGACATTTAAAAAGTAAAGCTTCATGTTTTTTGCCCACATTAAAAAACTAACTTACAGTTTTGACACTTAAGTTAAAACAAAGACATTGAGCTTAACTTGACTGATATTGACACATTTGATGCATACAAAACATTTTAATTTGCTTTTACAGTACATAAATCTGTGCTTGGATTATAAAATACAATCATGCTTTCCTTTATACTTACATTCAATTTGTGATATACAAATGTTTGTATTTGCTCATTTTGCATTCAGTCATTAAGTCACGGTCACTAAACGATCCCGTTATTACAGTGAACTGTCGTGTCTGGACGAGCTGTTAAAGAGCAGAGCAGCGGACGTGTGTCGTGTTTGTTCATATTAAGTTTGGTTCAGTGTTAGTCGGATAGTTTTCAGCTCTAGTTCATTTCATTATTGATGACAGGAGTCAGAACATCTGTTGGAATGATTCTGTCTCTGTCAGAATAAAGAACATCACTGAGAGCTGAGAACCATCATGACATGTGCACCTGCACAATGACACCAAACTGAGTATTACTTTCTATTCTATCGTTATTTAATGTAAAACGGTTCAGCAGACTGTTTATTACAACTAAGCTGAGGGAATAATGTATTTTCAGATATCTGTGATCATCTAATCAGAGTGCTGTTTCTTTGGTCTTTTTCTCTGTACTCTACAATATGATATTGATATGATTTCTCTCTATTATAATGTTTTTTCCATCCAGCCAAAGTCTGGATCTTTGGGGACACCTACAACCTCTTGCAGCGATGATGGAGGCCCTGCACCACCTCCACCTGCAGTGTCCACACATGAAGATCTTCTCTTCCCAAACATACACACAGTGTCTTATATGATAATATAGTATTTTTTAATGTAACACTTATGGCCATAACATTGTTCAGTCTGTTCAGCTGTGCTCTTCCTTGTTCCCTACACCCTCACTGTCGTATTACACTCTCTGCCCCATGTCAGACATACAATCACATGACTTTTGGACTCCACTGTAGCTGTGACAAACTGTCAATAGTTTAAAACATTAGATTCATATTTCATAGTCCTCAGCCATTATAGTTAATATCAGTGTGCTGTTCCAACAGCATCACTTATTTAGAGGGAGATTGTTACTGGAGCAAATAAATATTAACTGTCTCACACATTAGGACTCATGATGAATAATGATTATACATGTTTACTAAAAATTCTGTTGATTCAAATCTAACTTCTTTTTATTTAAGCAAACTTTAACTATGACATGAAATTCAAGCTTTAACTTCATCCACAACTATATTTTGATTTTGAAATAGTGACAGTTTAATGTGTAAAATTGTACACTTATACAGTATTTAAATTAATCCATGTATTATTCTTTAATACATGTTTCAGTGTTGTAATTGTTTAAGTTAATTGTGAGTTTTATAATGTCCAATAAAGTTGTTTCTGAAGCTCTTTGCTTTAAACTTTGTTGATGGTTTTTTATAGAACACATCTTGGTATGAATCGTTCTCGAAAATTAGTAACACGACAGCATTGTGGGACTATTTCTATGTTAGCTTTTAATCGACTAACATAAATATAGAAATATTTAAAAGTTGTCTTGACAACACTGACAATGAAGATCAAGAAAAACATTTGCTGATGTTAATTCTGGTAAATACTTTCACCTGTGGAAGTGGTTTACAGTGCCAGAAGATGATCCGATTCACTTCAATTTCACAGTTTAAATTTATTAAATTCTGATTCTTAAAAGTGTTTGCTACCATCAACCTGTCAACAACAAGCAAGAAATGAACTGCAGGTAAGAAAACTGAACCTGTTAATCCCTGAAGACAGAGAATATATAAACTAACTCATGTCAGCAAAGTGGTCTGTCATTTCATCAGAGGAAGATGAACTGGGATGAGGTTTTACTTACCATTCATCATCATCCACAGCACATTAGAGAACTAAGGATTCATTCGCAGTCTCCTTCTCCACCAACCAGATGAATGAAACACATAATGGGCTGCTCTGTACATGATGGTCCTCCTTCTGTTTTGGCGACAGATCACTCAGTTTTCACAGTGTGGAAACCTTTCAAATGACAATAAAACACAAACGACTTGGAGATTTAAGATGCGGTGGATCACAGTTAATCACAAATATCGATCAGCTGTCAGGATAGGTGCATGAATGTCTGCTTCAGTTGAGGACTGGTTTGAGTATTAAATGAACAATCTTCTATATGAAAAATATTTGTCAACACATTTTGTAAACGTCACGTTATCTTAACTTGAACTATCACGACGTCTCGATGGACAATGTATTAACCAACATTAACGCTGCGCATTAACTAACGCAGATCACTTAAACTGGGTCACATGTGGAGAAACACAAACCAAACGTCGTTAGATTAACGTCCATTAAATTCACCTTTTTATTGGGCTTTGACTGAACACCTCCACGGGCTAACCCGGGTTGACACAGGTTATCAGCTAACGCTAGCACTAGCTGGCTAGCTTGGTTAGCAAGGTGCATCTTCACCTGAACTGTGATATAAGTAAAGCACACATGCTCACACACAGAGCAGGTCTCTCTCCTCCATCCTGCTGTGTGGTTGGATATTTTATCTAACATTGTATTAAAGTATGGCACTTGCACCACATATACTTCATACATTCTGCAGTTGTGTGGAAAACATTAATACGTTGATCTGAAAGTGTGTTTCACCTGTCCTCTGTGTCGCACCTGTCTCCTCCTCTGCCACAGACCAGGAGCTGGCAAACCTGAGGTGGAGCAGTCCAATGGGTTAAGTAGAGGGGTTCCCAGAGGAGGAGACCAAGTGCGGCAGAGTGGGAGGGGTGTTTTGTGTCAGTAAAGGGTTTGGGCCTTTAAAACACATATTTTTTTTCAGAAAACATATTTTTAATGGACTTAAATGTATTAATCATTGATAATGTGTTGTATTTGAATATTGCTGTCCATGTGAACTGTTTGAAGAAGATCATTGATTTTTGTGTCTTCAGCAGGTGAGCTCACCTGAAGGCTGAGGTGGCTCAGGGCATTTTGTCCAACTGAGAGAGCCACACAGCTCCAGACCTCAGATCCTGCTTGGGCCCATTTTTAGGGCCATAGCCAAAAGTGCAGTTCAGAGTTAGTTTTTTTAAACTTCTAAGCAAATTCCTTTTTGTTAATTTTTGTTTGTTTGTTTGTTTTTTCTTCATTTTTGTTCAACCATTCTCTTTCTTTTTGCTGTAAATATCTTCACGGGACTCCACTGCTATAAATAAAATTCACTGGGACTGTTGAACTTCACCTGTGAATCCTCTTTCATGTGTCTGGCTGCTCGGCCGATCCTCACAGTACTTACTGGAAAAAACTGAACCGCCGACTCCTCTGAGTGTCTGTGAGAACAACTGAACACAGAACAAGACATTTACCGGTAAACAACATGTTGGAGCTAACTTTGATGAACTGAAAACACAATGACAAGTCAAATGTCCGAGACATCGCTCTGACGTCATATCCGGATCAACAGGCAGGTCCCTCTGTGTGTCAATGACGCGGTAGCCACGCCCTAAAGCCACTCTGCTTTAACGTCTATTTTCTTTTAAATAGGACCATCATTTGAAAAATGAACGTCATGTTGTGTTGAAGAAAACTTCAAACTAGAGATTCAGACCATAAACACATAACGAAAATGTTTACTGAGGTAACAAATCAAGTGACAAGTAGGGTCATTTTCTCATAGACTTCAATACAATCGGACTTCTTTTTGCAACCAGTGGAGTCGCCCCCTGATGGTCATTCCATAGAATGCAAGTTTAAGGCACTTCTACATTGGCTTCAGACCAGACCGTCAACGTCCATTTTTATATAGTCTATGGTCTGTGTCTGTGTGCCTGTGTAAACCCATAGGTATTAATAAAACTTTACCATACATTATTTAATTTTTATTCATACCCTACAAAAACAATATTTGACCTAATTGGTCAAAATGAAATAGCCTATAAATAAAACTAAATACACACATTTCTAAACAAACCCTATTTTCCTATTGTTGCTATGTTACTGCGCTGAAACAAATGCTATTGGCTGTCTCATCGTGAGCATTTGAACAGGATTGGTTTATCTGACTGTCATCAAGGCAACTGGCCAATGACAACTGTGCACGGCTCTCACCGTCAAATTTGAAAGTACGTGTTGAGTGGGAGTGCTGCTGCTGGGTGTCTGTGCTCCGCACTGCTACTCGGTCTCCTGTTTCCTGGATCATTTTATATCTGATAAATTCTTATTTTGAGGGAATTTGAGTTGTAGGGTTTTAATGGAGAACTGGAATATTAGGAAAGGTCGGACGGAATCTGTTCGGTCACCTAAGAGAAGTTAAGTGAATTTATATCCTGCAAAGATATCAGGTAAGAAAACATTTACTCTGCTGTTTATGTGACGTAGATGGCCGTCACTGTACCAGAACCCTCCCTGAGAAGTATGATGTGCAGTTACTGATGTCAACAGCATGGAAGTTATTAAGAAACATGTCAGATATTCAAAGGTAACAGCTCTGAGATATAACTGGATATTTGTTGGTGTGTCCAACTGTATTTAACATGGCCAAGGACCCACAGCAGCACATCACCTGTGAGATCATGATAATGCTGAAGAAGCAGGAGTGACAATACATCACCAGGTGGTGGGGAACAGAATGAAGTGTTTCTGGTTTAAAAGCACCGTCCTCCAGCATTTAAGAAATGGAAGGTCTTTAGTTTGGTTTTAAAAGAACACATTGATGGGGCGAGTCTAAGATCAGCAGGTAAACTGTTTCAGGTGCACAGATGCTAAAAGCATCTCACTACACTTTGAAAATGCTCTAGACACACGGAGATTTCCAGCGTGTGATCTGCTGGGATTGTAAACTAACAGCATGTCTGAGATGTTCTGTGAAGCCAGACCAGCAGGTGCTTTGTGACCAAGAGGAGGATGGATGGGTTTTAAACTGTATTCTGAAAAACAACAAGTAGCAGGGAAAGTTTCAGAGAAAGAGAGTTATGAAATAAAACTGAATTGGAAGATACAAGCTAAAAAACACAGAAACCACCCCCCCCTCAGCTCCACAGCCCCCCCTCTTTCAGAGGTGACATCATCACCTCCCTCATTATAGGAACCTTAACAGGCAAGATAGGACCAATGGAGAAATGCCAGTTTTAGTTCTTCAGATCATCCCGGGGCTCTGAAGAACTATTTGGTGAATAATTGGTTGATATTGTAAATTTACATCTGATATATTAAATAAAAGTGTTATAAAGTCAATAGTGGTGCGTATGTTATTTGTAATTAAGTTTCCAACCCCACTTTAGTTGAAAGACTACATACAGAGACTTAACATTTTTGCATTTCTTCAGTTTATTATATTTTATGAGAAATGTAAGAAAATTGATCTGAATCTGAATCAGTAAATATTGTATTTAGATTGAGCTTCTACAGGTTTTAACATTACTTTACACTTAAAGATTCAATGTTGACACAAATACTGCAAGTTGAAGTTTGAGATGATTTTAATCTGTTTTACACAGTATTTTTTACTTTGTCTTCCAAAACAAAAGGTTTACTTTACAATATGAAGCTTGTGTTAATATTCTATCAATTGACACTTAATTTTATTATTAGGAAAAAGTTTCTCTGCAGAAACTTTAGTGGCGTCACTTTATTGAAGGAGTTTGATCATAATAAATCAGGAGAAATCTGTAAAATAACAGTTTTTCTCTGTAGAAATAGTAATGAAACTTTCTGTAAATTTATTGTTTTTACACTTTATTTGAATTAGGATATTTTACTTTAATTTTTTTTTTTACAGTGTGTGTATAATAATATGTAATATAAAATAAAATAAAGTAAAATAATGTAATATAGTATAATATAATATAATAACAGTGTAGAACCACTTTGAGGTTGATACATTATTGATAATGTATTTTATGACTGAATGTGTCAATAGTGAATCATTGCATCATGTTTTATTAGATCATTGTATGTTTTACATCAGAATCAGAAAAGTGATGAAAAGTGTTATTTACTTTTTATTTACTACTGCAGAATTATAAAGTGACAATGTAAAACAAAGTAGATGGACACTGTGTTGACCCACTGCTCATGTGTTTGTTTACTGATGCATTTGTTTGTTAGTGTTAAAGTCTGTGACAGTGAATCCACATGTTGTTTATACAAATATGAAGTAACATGGAAACACTAAAGTACAAAAGTAGCCTACTGTAGTTACTGTCCGTAATGTGCTTTTTGTTTGTCTGTTCAGGATACAGCTGAAGAGACTGATCCTGTCATAATAATAATGTTTAGTCACATTCCTCCACTGATTTATTTAGTTATTAGTGAGGTAGAAACCCTGAAGTCTCTGAGACACACCTGTACATTTTCTGGTAGACAGAGGAGAAGGCCGTGCCACCTGTACTCCTCCTCCTCCTCCACTAAGTGCAACAGCCCGGCAGCTCCGGCAGCGAGCAGCCGACCCTGGAGCCTGGACGGCGGCAGGCTGAGAGCGGACGGCCCGGCTGTGAATCCGCGGAGGAGACACATGACTGCAGACAGAGACAAAAAGCAACACAACAAACTGCTCCGCTGCTCTGCTGAGTTACATGGTGTGTGTGTGTGTGTGTGTGTGTGTGTGTGTGTGTGTGTGTGTGTGTGTGTGTGTGTGTGTGTGCTGACTTTCTCTCCATAGAGTTTCACTGAGTTTACATCCGGGTTTTTTCCCTAGGCAATGGGAGTCGTAGCACCGCCGTTCCTTAGGCAAAGTGAAATAAATTCGCCGCACCGACACAAAAAGTAGTCCGCTTTTCGAACACATTTTCCCGGCACCTTGCTTAGCTGATCGGCTCGATTTAAGCAACTTTAACAACAACACACGCGAATATCAAACGCTTTGTCGCGGATAAACGAGCATTAGTTGGACGGGTAAGTAGTTTTTGTCCCCCTTCCTCCAGCTCCGGAGCGCAGGGATCTGTGCTGTGCTGAGGCTGAGCTGAATGAGATTGAAGAAGAGTTCTTCTTGTTTTGTAGCTTCAGTTTCTCTGTTTTTACACAAATTTGACTAAAACTAAACATTAAATACGGCAACAAAGCAGAGGCGTGCGGGAAGGAGGCGGCCCGGCTCTTTGTACGCTGTTATTCCACCGTGGATCGGCTTCTTATAGATATATATTTAATTAATCTAGAGGAGGACTGCTGCTGAGTAAGTGCACATTGGGGCTTTTTAATTTCATAACTTTAATTTTCTCTGTTGTCAAAGTTTACCTGTCCTCTTCTGTCCGCCTGTGCCGGTGTGTGTGCGGGTGTCTGCGGGCAGGTGTGTGAGCTGGCGGCCGGTGTTTGTCTGCATTCAGCGCTGCTCACTGTGTTTCTGTGTGTTTAGCTGCTCTGTTTCTTATTCTAGGAGTTGATATTCTGGAGGACAAGGGGCCGATATAACTTAGACCCACCGACGCCTGCTCGGTGTCATAATTCATGAAAGATGGCGTCTTTTGGGACTGTTCCCGGGCGGGTTTCTTTACCTCCTCTGTCTTTTTCTCTCCCTTCACATCGCGGCCCGCGGGTTTTATTCATCTTCGGTGTAAGTTATCAGCGTGGCTGGCAGCGTTAGCCAGCGCAGCTAACAGGATGGTTAGCATTAGCGGCTACAGCTAACGTTATCCACTTGTTCTCGGTTAACGTTTCTCAGCCTCTCACGGAGCAATGTCGGCAGAGAGAGGGTCGGTTCGGATGATTTTCTCAGCCCCCAAACACACTCAGGGGCCCGGTAATCCCCCAATACACGACCGTTACCGAGGATGCACCGAGGCAGGTCGGATGGATGTTTAAGCCCGAGCGTCCAGAACCGACCGCGGCGGTTTAATAAGCAGGTTATAAAACATTTATTTGGCCGCCGAAACAAAAAGCACTTTTTCAGTGTTTGAACTCCCGCAGCTGAAGCACTTAACGGCTCTCATCTTGAAAACCTCCATTTTAGCTTCATTTCTCCCCTTTTCGGGGCCTCTGCTGCGGCACGCGCTGCTGATGGAAGTTTATCCAGACAACTTCATGTCCCACCCAGGGAGCAATTACTGCAATTAACCGCCAGCTTCACATACTGCTGCTCACCAAGTAGTGGTAGTAGTACTGGTAGTAGTAATGGTGGTAGTACTCACGGGATCCGAGTACAGTCTTCAGGTACTTGTACTTTATGTGAATGTTTCCATTTTATAACACTTCATCCTCCTGATCCATTTCACATATTCTGCTTTGTACGTGTATGTATGACATTAAGTTACTAGTTACTTTGAAGTAATTTAAGTAGTTGTATTTACAGTACTAATAACACAATACTACAGTAGTACAACTCTGAGGTACTGAGTGTTTGGTGATGTATTCACATCTGATGGAAGTTTATCCAGAAAACTTGTGTCCCACCCAGAGAGCAGCTACTGCAGCCAGCCACCAGGATTTAATACTGCGCCTCATTAAGTAGTGCTCATAATATAATTAAGTAGTTGTACTTATAGTATAGTTAAGTAGAAGTAATAGTAGTTTTAATATAGTTAAGTAGTGGTACTCATAATATAGTTAAAAAAGTAGTAGTAGTAGTACTGGTACTCAAGCACTGGACTCGGGTATAATTTTGAGGTACTTGTACTTCACATGAGTATTTCCTTTATTCTACTGCACCACATTTATCTGACAACTACTGAACAGTAGTAATGTTAAGTAGTTGTACTTAGTAACTATAGCTTCAGGTACTCAGTAGTAGTAGTAGTAGTAGTAGTAGTAGTACTGCCTCAGTGACTGCAGGGTGTCTTCTTTACAAACACATGAATCAGTGGAGGAATGTTAAAGTCTAATGTTTATTGCATCAGCATGGACCTGTTGTTTACTGAAGCTAACAAAAACAACAAACAGTAAACAACAACAAACAGTAAACTAACTAACAACAACACATTAACTAACGGTGGTAATGACGGTACTCAAGTACACTGCTGTTTATACTGTTGTGTTTATCTGTGTTTATCACCTGTGAAGTCAGGTGAGCAGTACCTGCAGTTACATGTTAAAGTACTACATGTCTGTGATGTGAAGGAGAAGTATGAAGTACACAAGAAAAGTACTTCAAAATTGTACCTGGGTACAGATGAGGGAGGAAGTGCTGAGATCTAAAAGTACAAGTACACCAAAGTAAAAATACTTCATTACAAGAACGTCATACTTGTACTCCACATCTCAGAGGATGTACTGTGTTTGTTCTGCACTACATTTGTCTGACAGATTAGTTACTAGTTACTTTGGAGTTACATTTGAAGTAATTGTACTTTTCTGAAGTACTTCTGAAGTATTCATTTCTGATAAACTTCATGTTCCAGCTACTGCAGTTAACACCAGGGTTTAAATACTGCTGCGTACTAAGTACATTTACTGGGTAATGGAAATACTCGAGTACAAGTACTCCAAAACTGTAATTAATTAAGTACAGTTTGAGGTACTTGTACTTTATTTGAGTATTTCCATTCTCTGCTACATTTCAGAGGGAGGCGATGTACTTTTTACTCAACACACAGTACTCCTGTGTGTTAGTACGTGTTGGGGCACTGTAGTATTTTTTTGTATTTGACTATGGTGTACTCTGTGCGTCAGTGACTGAATGAGTATCATGTTTTATTATTTCACAACAAACCTGTTGGCAAGAACTCACAAAGTACTTCATTTAAAGTATCACAGTAAAAGTACTTCATTTAAAGTATGACAGTAAAAGTACCTCCTGTAGTTACAGTATCACATGAAAGTACTTCTTGTAGTTGCAGTATCACAGTGAAAGTAGTTCATTTAGTTAAAGTGTCACAGTAAAAGTACTTCCTGTAGTGAAAGTATCACAGTAAAAGTACTTAATGTTGTTAAAGTATCACAGTAAAAGTACTTCATGTACTTCCTGTAGTGAAAGTATCGCAGTAAAAGTACTCCCTGTACTGAAAGCATCACAGTAAAAGTACTTCATGTACTGACGGCAGTTAAAGTATCACAGTAAAAGTACTTCCTGTACTGAAAGTATCACATATATACATATAGATATAAAAACTGCAACTCCCAGTGACATGTGGAGCAGTAGAAGAAGAAGAAAATACTGAACTACATCAGTATCAATAATCTGATCATGTGACATGTGATAGTTACAGAGGCCAAATGACATTTCATAGATTATTTCAGGAGGATGTGAGTACTGTGAGTACATTTTTATACCTTGTTCCTGAATGTCTGTTTTACTCTGAATTGGGTTAATACTGTGTAATACTGTGTAATACTGTGTAATACTGTGTAATACTGTGTAAACAAAAGACATATAAAATGTCTTTTCATGAAGGTTTTTTTTTTTTTGCTTGTGACAAACATTTTACTACAAACTACTACTTTAACTTCTACTACATAAAGGTGATACAACGGTAAATTCACAAATACTTTACTTCACTAGGATGTTTTTATTTATATAGTCTTACTTTAGTACAGAGTGTGATTTTTTTCTACCATCACTAATATTAGATAAGAAAAGAGTTTATCTTTTTATAATAAAGAGTGAATAAATGCTTTATAACAGGTCATATTTATCCAAACAAATTACTGGAGAAAAATGATCAAGTTTCACAACATGGGAACGTTCAGTTAAAGTGCCACTATCTTAATATTTGTCTCGTTACATATTTCATATTATTCCAGCTGACGTCATTTTATAATAAAAACGTCGTTTACAGATGAAAATGTAAAATCCAACACACTCAGAGAATGTCGTTGTTTACACTTTAGAATAATTTAGTTCTGTTATTTATTATTCTGTTTGAATTTATGAGAGATTAAATTTGTTATAATCAGTGTTCACTGAATGGGTTTGGTAAAGTGTGTTTGTTGTGTTTTACAGGGCAGCACAGAGGGGTGGAGTCCAGTCCCACAGCCAGGTGGTGAGTCATAATAATAACAATAAAGGCACGTGTAATAGCAGTAATGGATGAACTTTAATCATAATAATCACTGAATGATTATCACAATTGACATTTAACCAGTTTTTACTTTGATGATAATCATGTGATTTAAATGCTTCAGTTAATTAATAATCAGTAATTTATTTCATTTTAATAATAAAATTACATGTCACCAATTTAAAGAGTAAAGTTACAGTTAAATAATTTAAAGAGCTTTTTAAATTTATAAAGAAGAATAATTTAATAATATAATAATAATAATTTAATTAAACTTTTATTTTACTTTTACTTCTTATGGTTTAATTGTAGTTGTTGATTAATGATTGTAATGACGTCACATTTCACACATTTTGTTTTAATAATTCGTTTACATTTAGTAATAATGAAATTATAATTGAAATGTAAGTAATTAAGTTAATGAACATTAACTATTACTATAACCAGTTTTATTTTACTGGCACATTTACCTGTTAGTCAAAGTTGTTTCCATTAATAATTAAAGTGACATATAAAGAGTTTTAATTAAAGAAAACACTGGATTGTCATAAATAAATTAAAGCAACTGAACAGTAAAAAAGTGAAGTACATCTTATTATTTTAAATATAATTACCATGAAACTTTTTGTTATTTAAATTTTAATTGACAGGTTAATATTTTTACAACATTTAAAAAAATAAACCAATTCATTTTTTATTTTTCATTTAAACATAATAATTCAGTGTTAATAAGTTAATATAATTTGTGTCAGAAACAGTAAATTAGATTTAATGTGTTTTAATGATGCAGTCAATTTTCTCGTATCATGATATAGTTTAAGTACTCTATAATTATAATATTATAATCACCCTCTGTCAGATTAATAATAATAATAATAACAATAATAATAATAATAACAATAATAATATAAAATTACTTCCAACCTGTTTGGCTTCATAACAAGGCAACATTCAGTCATTTTATAATATATTATCATAATATAACTGTAGTTCTTATTTGTGTTTCTATTATAATTAAATTATAATTATTTTTATTTTATATTATTTTTATTATGATTATGACATTGTAATAAAGTTGTTCTGCTTACATTGTTCCAGTTTCATTTTATTGTTTTTGTTTTTTATCTTTTTATACTTAAACATACTTCTATAAAATTTTGTTATAATCTTAAAATTATAATAAATTTGTAACTACTTTTTATTTTATATTATTTTTGTTTTTGTTATACTAAATACTATAATTATAATAAAATGCTCAGTTAACTTTGTTCCACTTTAATTTCAGTTTCAGTTTATTTTTTGGTTTCATTTTCTGTTATTATTTTAGTTATAATTGTTCTGTACAACTTGGTTCACTTTAGTTTCATTTTATATGTATTTTTTAATTCTAACACAATAATATTTTAATATTGTAATTGTTTACTTGTCAATAACTTTAGTTAAATGTGATTTTTTTCCTTTTTCTTTTTCTTTTTTTCCGCAGCGGCACTTTAATGCTTCAGTTGGATGGTTTTCCTACTGGAGACAGTGTTAAGGTAAAAACCCAGTTATACAGTATTAATTAATAATAGTACAGTCATAATACTGCAGTATGTTCTTTATTTTATATTATATGATGTATGTATAGTTTAGAGCAGGAGTGTCAGTGTTGTTCTGTAATGATGCTGGTCCAGTTTAATCACACTGGACTTCCTGTGACCTTGTTTGACCTTGAGGGTGAAGTGTTATTGGTCAGCTTCACACAGGAAGTCCTTACAAGGCTTGTGCCTCAGGTTGCCATGACGACAGATGTGACCCCAATGCTGCTGATTTCTGTTGAACTGGCGGTTTAAACCTCTCTCGTGTGTGTGTGTGTGTGTGTGTGTGTGTGTGTGTGTGTGTGTGTGTGTGTGTGTGTGTGTGTGTGTGTGTGTGTGTAGGCTGATCGATCGGCTGGCAGACTGACTGGATCCATGATGGAATTACAGACGTTACAGGAGGCTCTGAAGGTGGAGATCCAGATCCATCAGGTGAGCTGGGTCCAGGTCCTGGGTCAGTGGGTTGGGAGAGTTTCAGGACTAATCCAGCTCAGGGTCCAGGTCCAGGTTTAGACCTGGACCTGGACCCTTACACAATTAGCATCAACATTAGTTTGTTAATGTGTTCACTGAAGTAATCAGATTACAAGAGTTACAGCCGGACCCGGACACTGTGAGCTCACTGAGCTGTCTGAGGTGTAGGATCCAGGATCCAGCCTCCACCACTGTGCTGTCCTCACTGTTGAGTCTCAACGTGTCAGGTTGTTACTAAGTGAAAACCAGAGGACAGGAGTTTGAGCTGAGCCCTGGACTTGGACTCCTCTGGTCCTCTGGTCCTTTGTTTGCGTTGTTGACATAGAAACACCTGAGCTTCTACATGAGTTTATAATCTGAAAGAGACTCTGTCCTCACGAATGTTGTTTCACTTCCTGTCTGAACGTTTCCTCTGGTTGTAGTTCTTCATGGTGACCAGTAGGTGTCAGTGGTCTGACTGTGTCTTCTTCTTCTTTTACAGAAACTGGTTGCCCAGATGAAGCAGGACCCTCAGGTAAACCTCCTGTAATCAGAGTTGTGTTAGTGACTTTACACCAGGTAGTGTCACAGGACCTGGTCCTGGTCTCAGAGGTTCACCAGGACCTGGTCTGACCCAGTCTAACTGGTTCTTGTTTCAGAACGCAGATCTGAAGAAGCAGCTCCACGAACTTCAAGCAAAGATCACAGCACTCAGTGAGAAGCAGGTATGTTACCACACACACACACACACACACACACACACACACACACACACAGAGGACTGGTCTTTGCAGGTGAACGTGTAGAAAACCATGTTTCGGATCAGAACCTTGATGTTACTGCTCTCTCCACATGGACCAGTGAAACCGTCACAGACATCACAGTGTTACTGGTTCACACTGACCTGTGTTCACTGGTTTATTATTCAGGAAATATTCTCGTCTGATTTGACGCTCTTTGTTAGGACTTTGCAACATGTAACAAGGCAATTAAATAACAATTATGATTTCAATTCTTTTTATTGATGATAAAATGCCTCCAGGTAACGTTTGATGTCACAAAGTTCTGTCCATGTATACACTTTTTAATGCTTTATTGAAAAACATTTTCCATTTCACCTAATTAAAGCAATTAAACACTGAAAATTAAGGCAACAATCATTAATGTCAGAAATAAAATACATATAGTAAAATATGTACGATACATACAAATAAATAAATACAATAAAAGGAAATAAATACAACGTATAAAGGAGGATAATGAAACAAAAATAATAAACAAAAGTATTTCAAAAGGACAAAACCAACTGTATACACAGGGTTACCATGAAGCAAAACAAAGATATTAAAGGAAAATATTTGAAGCTTTCCATGTTTCTACTGTTTTTATGGCTTTACTGTTCTTTAGTCACGTAATGAACCAATATAGTGTCTAATTATATTCCTGAATTGTTGTATGATTGGTTTCTTTTTAGTCCATTTTAGTCCAATCCGTTTGTGCTCAGAGCTGAGAGTCTGTTTTATGGATCATCAATTACTCATCAGTCATGTCTCCTGCTGACAGGCTGAGACCTGGAGTTAGTCACTGACACATGGGACGAGTCTCAACAGGTGAAATACCTGAGACTGTTTCTGATGAAACACCTCTGTCCTCAGGTTCATGTGTCTGCTGTAAAAATACTCAAAACACTGAGTCAGAGATACAGTGAGAGGTGACAGGGACAGGTGTGTGCAGGTGTGAAAACAGCTGGAGCAGAAGCAGTGACGAGACACATAGAGGAAAGTCCTTTAGTTTGTTGAAGTTTCCAGAGTCTTTCTTGTTGAACACAGAAAAAGACGCTACGTCTACCTGCAGAACTTCATAGAGAATCCTCCTGTTTTTAAGTTTCTTCAGTATCACAGTCTGAACATCATGATACACTGCAGACAGGAGCTGAATCAGCTGATCACAGCTGATCACAGCTGATTCAGCTGCTGGTGATCAGACAGTTTCACTACATGTGAACAGTTACAGATGAATGTCTCTATAAACTGGACAAAATAAACCTGTTTTCAATACGATCTCCGTCTGAAAATACACACATACCTGAGCATTCACCTACACTGAGCATGTGGAGCCGGTGTAAACAGGAAGTAGCTTGTCTCCTCTGCAGTAAAGCCTCTGAAGGAGGAGCAGCAGAGACAGTTGTAGCATTACAATAGAGAATGTAAGTGAACAGCAGCTGCAAAGACAACAAGCTCAGTAACTCTGTCATTCATTCTCATGTTGTATTCACCACTGGTAGTCCAGGCTGATGACAGCCAATCAGGAGAGACCGTGGCTGTGACCTCATCGTTTACAAAGGTCTTAGTTTCTGTCCATCCAGACTACAACACAACCCCAGAGTCTTCAAAATAAAACACAACCCCAGAGTTTTCAAAGTAAAACACAACCCCAGAGTTTTCAAAATAAAACACAACCCCAGAGTTTTCAAAATAAAACGGGGTCAGCAGAGTTTCTGAAAGTCTCTGTTTTCGGGACTTGAAAACTCCGGCGTCGTGTGGACAGGAGGTGAAAACATAGCAAAAGAGATGCGTTTTAAAACAAACGCATAGTGGTGTGGACGGAGCCTTAGACTGGTCACAGACTTCAGTGTCTGAAAATTTTAAAATAAGTAGAAGAAGAAGTCTGTGGTGAGTGTTGCTTCTGCTGCTCAGACAGAACTGTGTGACAGTCTGAATCCAGAAGGTCAATGAACGGTTCAGCTGAACTGTGTCACTGCATCAAGAGAGTCAAGTGTTGGGGTTTTATCTTTTGATTGTGAATCCTTCCCGTGTGTGTGTGTGTGTGTGTGTGTGTGTGTGTGTGTGTGTGTGTGTGTGTGTGTGTGTGTGTCTCATGATGAGTTAGTGATGTTGTGTGTAGCAGCCAATCGGATGAGAGCAGTGACTGTGTGGTTTAGAGCTTCTCCCCTGAGTTTGTTGCTCTGGAAGAGGAGCAGCTCTCATCATGTGAACCATCAGATCATAGATCTGTCAGAGTGCAGAACGTGTTCATGTAGAAGCTGAACAGGTTCTTGGTCTCAGAGGATCAACTGTTCCTGGTTCCTGGATCAAGTGATCAATCAAATACTCTGAGCTGCAACAATTAGTCAATTACAGGTTGGTTTGATTGACAGTAAATGAATCATCAGTCATTTTGATAATTATCATTAAGATCATGATAGTTTTGATGTGAACTGGTTCCAAACATCTGAAAACAACACATTAACGTTTTATGGACAAAACGATCAATGAAGAAAATAATTGACAGATGAATTGATAGTTGATGATGAAGAATTGTCAGCTGCAGCAGTGAATATGTGACTGTGTTGTGACTGTATGACAGAGTTCAGGGTCAGACTGAAGGTCACAAGGTCAGACTGAAGGTCACAGGGTCAACTGTGTGAACACGCTCAGGATCTTTGTGTTTCTGAGTTGGTTATCAGCAGAATATTGATCTGTTGATCACCTGATGTGATGAGGAGGAGCTCTTCATTAATTACATGATCTCTAGCTTCATTACCCACCACTACAAGAAATCTGATTAAAGGTTTGTCATTGGTGTGATGTGAATGTTACTGAGACGCAGTTAAGCAAAGGGTCAAAGGTCAGATGTGTTACTCCCCCCCCCCCCAAGAAAAAGGTGGTGGAGCAGCTGAGGAAGGAGCTGCTGGTGAAGCAGGAGCCAGAGGCCAAGCTGCAGCTGCAGGTCCAAACTCCTCCAGTAGGTGGCGACATCAAACCAGCCAACCTGCTGCAGAGCCAGCAGATACCTGGAGGACTGCAGCAGGTAGGACACACACACACACACACACACACACACACACACACATATATGTCATTCATAAGAGAAGTAAGGGAATTAAAAAGCGTTATGAACTTCACAGTGTGACTAAGTCCAGTGTGTCATGGGTTATATTTTCTCTCATCAGACGCTGACGGTCACACCAGTCCTCACCACGAAGACTCTACCTCTGGTGCTGAAAGCTGCCGCCACTCCTGCCCTGCCCGGCTCCGTCCTGCCACAACGCCCGGCCACTGTCGCTATGGTAACCACAGCTATCACCAAACAGGACTCGCAGAACGCTCCCATCAACCTGCAGGTGGCCAGCAAGCTGACCAACCAGAGCTCAGAGCCTGTGCGGCTGGTATCCAAAAACGCCATGGTGGTAAGATCCTCGGTTCCCGCCACTGTCCGGTCACGTATCATCGCCTGCCTCTGATGTTACAGACAGTGATGAGTGTTGTGATGTGTAGAGTAGACCAGCATGTTGACAGTAGTCTGTAGACCTGTGGGGTTTAACGTGTCCCTGCTCTAAGTGAAGGATGTTTCTCTAATCACATGACACGAGCTCGAGCAGGCCGTGGTGTGAGTGGTGGCCTGTGGTCTAGCTGATCTCACCGTGCCACGTTTGTGTCAAACCACAGAGGTCACGAGCGTCCAGAGGACCAGTGAGGCTTCTGTTGAGTCATGATCCTGACTCAGATTTTGTGTTTTACACCCTTTTCTGCCAAAGATTTTTAGGTGTAAGCAGGTTTTTTAAACACTCGTAAACCTGCTAAGAAAAGCCGATTGACTCCTTTTCCACTGACAGTCGAGTTTGTCTTTCTGTTCGGACTGAGGACACACACAACTGCAGGGAGTGATGTCATTACATGCACTAACAAAGCACACACACAGACACAGTGGAGAGAGAGTGAGCTGCTAGCCGCCATGTTGACTGGCTCATGTGGCCCGGGTGTGAAGCTGATTGAATCCTTTTCCACTGACGACAGAAGCCCGATGTTCGAGCGTCTTTCAGGGTTTTTTTGATCAGTGGAAAAGGAGCTTTAGAGTTTGTGAGTTAGCCAATAGAAGCACGTGGCACCAGATGACGTCAGGGTTAGGCTTAAGTGAACTGTCCCTTTAAGCTGCAGAGACTCGATGTGAACCCGGTCCAAACAGACAAGGACAGACTCCACAAACTGTCACTGGAAACACTTTCGCCATCGTCAGTGCCAGAGAAACACGCTGCTTCACCTCCTCTGTGGTTGTGCACAAACGTCTGGTGGTGTGTTGTGATTGGCTGATCAGAACCAGCCCTGTAGGTACTGGAGATGTGAACTGACAGCAGCAGCAGACATGTCAGATCCACAATCTGCTGTGGTTTTGTCTCAGGTGCAGGCCACCACCACCACCACCACCTCCGCCCAGCCAATCAAAGTTCCTCAGTTTGTCCCTCCTCCTAGACTGACGCCTCGACCCACCTTTCAGCCACAGGTGCGTCCCTGTAAGACCCGCCTCCAAACCCTAACCCCTTCAGATCAGTGTGTGTGGCCCACCTGAGGTGACTCACTCACTCTCCAGCAGAGGGCAGGAGTGCACCAAAGCAAACACTCATGCCTTGCTCCGTGGCACTAAAACATTGTTTGCTCTGTGCTGCCTCTACTCATCTCTCTCCTCTCGTTGTGCTTGTTTTAATTTTCCAACTGACTTGTGAACAGGTTGTTTTAAAGGTTTCCTGCCTGTGTGTGTGTGTGTGTGTGTGTGTGTGTGTGTGTGTGTGTGTGTGTGTGTGTGTGTTTACCTTCTGTTGTGAGAGCTTGTTTTCCTGCAGCTTCTTTGGTATTTTGTGTTCCTGGCTGTTGGTGTGTTTTTGACCCTTTAAATGGAAACACTGATGTTGCTGATGTTTACCTGTGCTCAGTGATGCCACTGGGAGCTCTGGTTGTTTCATAGTATTACCAGTATTACCAGTACTACCAGTAGTACCGGTAGTACCAGGTACAGTTTTGGTAGTCAAGGAACACACAAACAAACTCAGCCTGTATTCCACATGCATTGATTGTTTTCTTCTTCCTGGAGGCGGGGCTTACCAGACATATGACAGCTGTCAGTCTCAGAGACCACGGGTCACATGATAGAAACATCATACATGTGGGTTATTCTATTCTATTCTACTCTTGAAATGTACATTTAACACTTTAGTGTTTGATCATACAACAGTCAACAGGTGATGCAAGTTCCTTCTGGAAAAAGGAAAGTTAAGAATAGATGTTCCTCTGCTTCACCTTCATCCTTCTTTCATCCTTCCTCTGCTTCACCTTCATCCTTCTATCGTCCTTCCTCTGCTTCACCTTCATCCTTCTATCGTCCTTCCTCTGCTTCACCTTCATCCTTCTATCGTCCTTCCTCTGCTTCACCTTCATCCTTCTTTCATCCTTCCTCTGCTTCACCTTCATCCTTCTATCGTCCTTCCTCTGCTTCACCTTCATCCTTCTTTCATCCTTCCTCTGCTTCACCTTCATCCTTCTTTCGTCCTTCCTCTGCTTCACCTTCATCCTTGGGGAAACTGAGGGACAGTAGTAGTAGTGCTGGTGTTGTTAGTAGTTGAAGTGGTAGTAGTACTAGTAGTAGTAGTATTACTGGTAGTAGTATTAGCTCCACAGTGGTGTTACTCAGCAGTCTCAGGTCATCTTGGTGCTGTTTTCTGATTGGCTGTCTGTTGTCACCAGGTCAGGCCCAAACCGGCCACACCCACCAACATCCCCATTGCCCCGGCCCCTCCCCCGCCCATGATGGCGGCCCCCCAGCTGCTCCAGAGGCCCGTCATGTTGGCCACCAAGCTGTCGTCATCCCTGCCCTCGGCGGCCCCCATCCATCAGGTGCGCATCGTGAACGGACAGCCCTGCAGTAAGACCGGCTCCACCCCCCTGACGGGGATCGTCATCACCACGCCCGTCTCTGCCGCACCCACCCGCCTCGGCAGCCCTGCCCAGGCACCCAACCCCTCTACCATCCCCAACCCGACTCCCGCCCAGCCGATCCAGATCAGCAGCCTGACACCTGAGCCCAAGGTGAGTCCTACCTGAGTCCTACCTGAATGAACAGTGTACAGTCTCTGTACTTAAAGCTGCTGTTGTCTCCTCCTCTTTCTCCTCCTCCTCTTCTTTCTTCTCCTTCTCCTCCTCCTCAGCAGACTGTTAAATCAGGAGGCGGAGCTGAGCCGAAGGCCGTTGTCAGCCTCCCCTCTTCCTCCACCCCTCCGTTGTCTCCAGCTCCCAGACCCAAGAAAGAGGAGAACCCAGAGGTAGGGCCCAGACTGACACATGCTGGTCCAGGATCTGGTCTCTGGTCTCTGGTTCTGAAGGTGATTTGTATTTGTCTCTTTTAGAAACTGGCCTTCATGGTGTCTTTGGGGCTCGTAACACACGACCACTTGGAAGGTGAGTGATCCTTCCTCTGTCTCTTCATGTTTCTGGTGCTGCTGCCGTTTTTGAATTAAAACTCTGACGTTTTCATCTGCAGAAATCCAGAGCAAAAGACAGGAGCGAAAGAGGAGAACAACGGCCAACCCGGTTTACAGCGGAGCTGTGTTCGAACCTGAGGTACACACACACAACACCTGTGAGGTACACACACACACACACACAACACCTGTTAGGTACACACACTAATATTTAATATTGTTACATCACATTAATATTACATCACAATAATACCGTTACATCACATTAATGTTATTAAATCACATTAATATTACATCACATTAATATCATTACATCACATCAATGTCATTAACATGTTTTTCTATTTGTCTTCCAGAGGAAAAAGAGCGCAGTGAGTTACCTGAACAGCCCTCTGCACCAGGGGACCAGGAAGAGAGGTCCGTATGAAATACTGGTCTTCAGGTCCAAGCTGATCCTGAACCAGTAGAAACAGTAGAGACCAGTTCAGAGACAGTAGAAGCAGCTTCAGATTCAATAGAACAGTCGTTGAGCTGAGGTCTGGTTCAGGTGAAGGTTTTGGAGACAGCAGTAGATACAGTAGAGATAATTCCTCCTGCTGCTTCCTGTCCCTTCAGTCAGGGTTCAGGTCTACAGCCGGATTTCTACCTGTTTGTCAGAGACTCTGAGGCTCCCACAGATCTCCATGAACACATGTAAACATCAAATATCTGGATCTGATGGATCAGCTCTGGCTGCTTGTTTCTCCGACCTTTACAAAAAGAGATGAAGTGAAGTTAGTGTCCTCACAATGAACAACATCTCCATCCACTAGCTTCACAGGTCTCGTGGTCTCTCAAACCAAACTCTTTGAAAACAGAGTTCTGCTGGAGCAGCTCAAAATATTGATAAGACACACATGAAGTCACTGATAATCACGTCTCATGTGTTTAGTATGAAGCTCTGTGAGGAATCTGTTTTAGCCAATCATGTCAGAGCTGAGGTCATCGACACATCTTGTCTCTGACAAACAGATTTGAACCAGAAAATGTCTAGAAAGGTTAAAATGATTTGTGGCGCTACAACAAACCTTTTCTGTTGTTGGTTGGACATAGTAAGACATTGGTCATGTGCACATCACTGATGTGTGTGTGTATACATATATATATATATGTATATATATATGAATCATTCAATCTAAAGGTTGAAAACGATCATTAGTTGCAGCCGTTGCTGATCCGCAGTCTCACAGCGTGGACCGCCCTGCTGAACAGGTATAAATCTGGCTGATCTCTCACACCTGGTGTCTCCTCTGAGGGGAGATCAGCTGAAGCAGACGAGTCCTCAGGACTGAACAGGTTAACAATATGATGAGGTTTTCAATATAGTAAAGCCACAGTGATTAGTGTGGACGGTAACAGGACTAACATGAAATGTCTTTTATGAGATCACAGCTCAGAACACACTAATCTAAGAGGTTTAACATGTAACACTGAATAATTCCTGCACAACCTTCATTTCAGTTCTTTCAAGAGAAAAGGCAAAGATGTGAGATCGTGTAACTCACGGTGTCAGATGTTAACACATCAGTGGTTTAATGGAGGGTCGATGGTTGTCATCAAAGGGGCGGAGCTACTGTTGAACACGTCATATTTTACCAGGGGGAGGTGGTTCACAGATTTTCACACAGAGTCAACCTCAGAACCTCAGTTAGTGTAACTAATGAAAATACAAATCAATTGTTTTTAATTGGTTGATCCATTTGTTCTTCTGCTGGTTTCCTGAGTCCAGGTCGCATCAAATCAATGAATTATATCATTAGGAGTTATTAGTTAGTTAGTTAGTTAGTTAGTTAGAGTATTATGTGTTGGGAAATGGTGAAAAACCCTAACCCTAATTAATAAATAATAAACCCACATTGTGTAGCAGCAAGTACATTTCCGGTTGAAGCAGCAATTCATTGTAGCGACCGCCGGACACCGCGCTCACAGGTTCAGGATTTCCGGCTTGAACCATGTGGACAACATGTATTGCATGTTTCTTTGCATTCTTATTTTTGTCCACAATGTGGAGCCAGAGACCACGCAAACAAGCACACACTATGTGTGTCTGTAGACCTCACAGTGGAAATGTCATGTAAATCAGATGTATGTAAAATTTGAAGCAGATTAGACAATATATATTTAGGTTAAATCAATTTCCTGCTTCATGGTGAAATGTGGACATTGCTCCTCCGCCAGAGCCACACTGTTCAACGGAAACTCACAATTTTCACAGTGAAGCATCATCTAGGTGGAAAGCAAATGCTGACAAGTTTAGGGAAGATTGGACAACAATAATAGACGTACAACCACTTCCTGTTTAAAAATCCATTGCACCGCCATAGCCACGCCCTTAAATGAAAACAATTTTCACAATATGGCATCAGCAGGGGGAGATGGATTTTCTGACCAAGTTTGAGGCAGATTGGATATCATATAATAGACTTACAGACTTACAATCACTTACTTTAATTTGGTGAACCTGCAGAAACCCTGGTCAGGACTTCACCAACTAAAACAATTCACTATGAAAGAGTTCCGTATTTTCACAAAGTCTTGTTGCAGGAACAGGAAACGATCTCACACTCTGGTCAGTATGGTAATTAAGTTGTATGGCCTGTCCTACATTAAACCTGAGTTGTGTTGACATCTGACACGAGTCCATTTGTTGTGCGCTTCATAGACGACTGCAGTAGGTTTGTACTCGTGCTCGGCCTCAGCTTGCATGGAGCCAGTCTCCTGCACTAACACTGCTGTCTGTGCTTCTGACTCCTCCTCTTCCTCCTCTTCCTCCCTTACCGCTCCCCTGTCTCATGCTAGCCAACGAAGACTCCCTTTCCAAGGTATGTCATACAGACTGTTTGTTTTTGTTTTCCCCCCTCTCCATCTTTCTTTTTTTCTTTGTTTTCCGTCTTTGTTGTCTGTCTCATTTCACCCAGGTCGCCCACCCAAATACAGCAGCGTCCCGGAGCTGGGCAGCCTCACCCCGACCTCCCCCTCCAGCCCCGTCCATCCCCTCCCCCTGCCCAGCCCCAGCTCTGGGGATGTAAGTAACGATGGGGGAGACGGACAGTTCAAGGGTTGGACACCCCGTCACACACACTCCTGTTGGCCCAGTAGCTCTCTCAGTCATTTGCACCCAAGACCTCCACCAACACGTCCATTAGTTTGTTGTGTCCATGTGATAATCATCAATCATCAGTTGATTTTTACTTTGATTCAGCCTTACAAAGTGAACAGTGTCCTGTAGCCCAGAGCATCATTAATAACTACTACTCAGAACACATCCTAACCCCCAACTGTCAAGTAACTTTTCTGTGGGCTCAGTAAATTAACACACCATGTCCATTAGACATCCAAACGAGGCCAATTGTAAACTAAACCAAACCAGATCACGGTGCCTCCCCTGCCTTGCCTCTCCACAGATGGTTGGTGGGGCTCAGTTGAGCGGGGAAACTGATTGGTCCAATTCTTCCTCACAGGGAGACATCCATGAGGATTTCTGCACTGTGTGCAGACGCAGTGGCCAGTTGCTCATGTGCGACACGTGTTCTCGTGTTTATCACCTGGACTGCCTGGATCCACCCCTGAAAACCATTCCTAAAGGCATGTGGATCTGTCCAAAATGTCAAGATCAGGTAACCGCTGCAGCCGAGACTGATCCTGAGTCAGGGGGAAGGGGGTACCGCAGTCCAGAGAGGGGCCAGTCAGGGCCTAGCTGTACTTGACTGTAACTTGAATCTGTTGACCGGCCTTCTGCCGCACTGTCCTGACCTTTGGGACTGTTCAATCCTTTGTAAGCATAAACATGATGCAGTATTGTTTTTTTGTGCTTCTGTCTCATTCATTGTGTTAGTAAAGATTGGCATCTCACGTTCATCCACCCCATTGCTTGTTCCTCTTCAGCCTCACCACAGGGTGGCGGCTAAACTTGTCTTCCTAAATCTTTTCTGAGTCTCAGCCTCTTTGACAACTCAGAGCTTTTCCCTCCAGATCCTGAAAAAAGAAGAAGCCATTCCCTGGCCCGGGACCCTGGCTATCGTTCATTCCTACATCGCCTACAAAGAAGGTGACAACAGATTCTCTTCTCTCGACTGCCTGCTGGGACCAAAGCAGACAGGGAGAGTAACTTTTGTTTTATTGTTGCAGCTAAAGAGGAGGAGAAACAGAAATTGATGAAGTGGAGTTCTGAACTGAAACTGGAGCGAGAGCAGCTGGAACAGAGAGTCAAACAGCTGAGCAACTCGATAACAGTAAGAAACACCGTCAAACAGCTGAACAACATGAAGACAGAGCTGCTGCTGCTGCTTTAGACCCAGGCTGAAACAAACCCAGGTCTGCTGAGCTCAGATCTAGATCTCGAATCAGATCTGTCACTGCTCCACCTTATTCACATGCAGAGTTCATGCTTCTGACTGTTACATGTTCCGACAGCAGATTATATAAAACATAGATAATAACAATTATTAATTAGCATACAAGATAATGCATATTTAACTAGAACCTCGTCTAGGTTGTCTGCCTCCTCCACTCAGACTAGTTCCAGGTGACATCCCTGTTTATCCAGAGTCATATAAAATATTAACCATTTGTGTGAAATTTTATCTTACTTGCTGTGAAGTCATGAGTTATGGCTAAAAACTGTTTTGAGAAGTCACACTGACCTTGACCTTTGACTTTTGAAATTTGAAGAAGTTCTGTCAAGGTGTTACTGAGATATCGTTTCCACGAGAATGAGACGCACAACCTGAAAACAAAATGGTATAATAAAATAAGAATAAAAAGGCAGGATTCAAATACTGATTGGGGGCATTGATACCCATGGCAACGGTTGAAGGTTCGTGGCGTTAAGGTCAGACATACACTGCTGTCAGACTTTTACTGCTCAACTCATGTTGAAGTCATAGCTACAGGTGGTGGATGTTACGGAGTAATTAACAGTCTCATCTGTTCTTCTTCCTCTCAGTCTAACCTTTGGGTCAGATTTATCCAATCGGTTACTTAATAAGGTTTAAAGCTGAACGTAAATAGATTTGATAAGAGATTAAAATTATTGGGATATGATTTAATACTGGATTCAGTAAAATTCTCTTGAGGTCAACTGTTGCCACACTCTCAGGTTTCAGTTCACTGCAGTTAATTATGAGAAAGGACACACTGCTGCTAGTTATCAGACAATCTCAAAAGACTTTGTTGTTCCCTAAATAACGTCTGGTGTTTTATGTCAAATCTAACCCTGTTGTGCTTCTTCTGTCAGAAATGCATGGAGACCAAAAACACCATCCTGGCTCGTCAGAAAGAAATGCAGCTTTCCCTGGACAAAGTCAAACACCTGATTCGCCTCATCCAAGCCTTCAACTTCAACCAAGCTCTGGCAGAGACGGAGGGTAAAGAAGTCAGTGCCAGAGTCCAGGACAGTGCTGAAGGTGCGCTCAGCTCTGAAGCTGCACCAGAAGCCAACTCTGTAGAGAAAGTGAAAGCTGCAAGCTCATCAGAAAACAGCAGCATTGATGGAAATGACAAACAAGAGCAGCATGCAGCCGCCGGCAGCAACCAGACAGCAGCAGCAGCAGGAGGAGACACTGACGGCCAGCCTGTCCTGGAAGACGGTCCGGTCCAGGCAGCAGATACCAGCCCCGATGTAGGGGCAGGGGGTAAGGCCAAGCCTAGTGTAGGGGCAGGAGGAGGGGGAGGGGGTAACACAGAGACTGTTCTACAGGCTGAGGTTATGGCCAAGCCTGAGACAGCTCCAATGGTTGACATTCCAGCTGCCACAGCGGCCGCGACTGTTGCCACCACCAATGGTACGGCAGAGCCGGCCTGCCCTGACCGCAGCCCCGGAGGAGACTGCACCACTAACACCACCACCAACTCTGAGAACAAGATGGCTGCCGTCAATTCTCCAGAGACAGCGGTGGAGAAGAAACAGGAGGAGGTCACTGACAGTGACGGCAGCAACACCAACAACAGCAAAACCTCAGAACCCTCCCAGCATTCTTTGCCAGCTCTTGTCAGCAGTTTGGACAATAAAAAGTAATGCTATGTCTCTTCAGTTGCGGGAATTCAAACATATATATTAAAAAAAAAAAGACATTTGCTTGCACCGTACGGTGCCCTGAAGTTGCCAATCTGTATAAATGTTGTTTGTTTGCATTGTATTGTCAGACTGTGTCAATGGTAGATATACAGCCCACGTCACATGACTCTGGGAAGAAGTAGGCTGATGGCCCACAGAGCTGGGGACAGGACGGCCTACGTACCAGTGTCATCATGCCAATTAGTGATAGACGTCAGTGGTGGGAAAGCTCAAAGGGAGATTTAATTCATCATCACACCAGTGTGTGCCTGTTATAGTGGCCCCTGTGTTCTCTTGTGGGGTGGGGAGATGGGTTCACATGGGTATGAAGACAACCGAGAACATGGAACCAAACATCTGTCAGGGGTTACTGGTATAAAAAGCAGTGTTGTGACAGAGTGCTGAGAAGAACCTGTTCATCCCCTTGTCCCATTGAACTTAATGTGAACAACCTTTATCGTCTGCAATCCCACAACCCTGATCTCCTAAACCTCCAGTCCCAAACCTTCATTAACCTAAGCCCTAATCCATGATCCCAACCCCCCCTGTCAATAACAAACCCTGTTTCTCCAGATCTTACACCAACTTCCCATCAACCTACTACGTAAACCGTCTTCAGTCAACTAAAAAACATTATTGACAATAGCAGTAACTTTCTTCCCAGTCCTCCATCAATCCAACGAGACCTTAATCCACTGGGATTCATTGTGCGTCAAACCAACTAATTTGTACAAAATATTGTCTTGAATGCCCACCCTCACAGGCAGAGTGAAAAGCCTGTTGTGGTTAAGGGGAGTGAGATGAGATGGTGATGTGCTCACTTTCAATCCTAGTACCTTGTTGGATTGTTGGATTTCGGAAAGTTATTAAAACTTGACAGGTGCAGTCGTCCCCACAGTTACAATGTCAGAAAAGTCTGGGTTGTCTAGATTAATCAAACAAGCACTTCATTTGAAAGATTCATGCATCTTTAAACCATTGTCCCTAGCTTTCAACCAATCACTTCAATCAATCATCAACCAATGACCGGAACCTCTGCAATAGACCAATATTAATCCCAGTGGCTAAAACCTGAACGTACGTTTCCCTCAACACCAATGATCCACTGTGACCTCCATATTGAACCCCAACAACCCACCTGCACCACTCTAACCCACTGAGTTTTAAGCACAGATTAAGTACAACAGCTCAAACCCTTTCCCAGCAGCCCTCCCCCACCCACCTCCCCTGCATATGGACTAGTTCATACAAAGTCCTGTCTGAACACATGTACGCAGTTCCTAACTGCTTAAACACCTTCACACACTTTGCCAATTGCTGAATGAAGTGGGAAATATTGTTTTTGAAAAAGTTGTCATAACAATTTTTACATTTTAACAATCTTACCTGACCTCCATGTTGAACCACAACAACCTAACTTAACCCTATCCCTATGAATTCACAACCAATGACTAAAACATTCTCTTATCAATCCCACTTTACCCTAATGAACCCTAACTTTCCCATCAACCAATGACTTAAAGTTTTCAATCAACAGAAAAACATAATCCTTCTTATCAACCAATAGCGGTGATCTGGCCATAGTGACTAAAACTGGAGATTCATTTCCCTAGTCCAGCAACAATCCAATCTAACCCCGTCTAAACTCACTTCCCTCAGTGTCTCCAGTCAACCCAAACCTATAGAGGTTCAAACAAACAGAACATTATTAATATGTGCATCTGAACCTCTTTAAACTAACCTGACTTTAAAACCAGCCCAATCAACTTACCTTCTCCAGTTTGTCAACAATGACCTTCTGGACCCCTGACAACCCTCACCTGATAAACAGAAGACTCAGCCCTCTTCCAGTTGAAACAATGATCAAACAACCCCTACCAACCAACAACCCCAGTTACCCTCCCCACACCCATCTCTTCCCCACCTGTATCCCTGAGCTCAGGCAGAAAAGACGCTGAGCGTCGTGTTCAGCAGGTATGGAGGACGAGGTCGAACAGGCGCAGTAGCCTAACAGATGTTTTCAGTGGTGTCGGTCAAGTGTAGTGATTGAGTTTTCATTCGTGAGTCAAGTGTGTCAACTGTGAGCACTAAATGTGAAATTGCAATATTGCAATGTCAACACACACAAACTATATCTGGGCTGTGTTTCTTTTTTTATAGGAAAAGATATTCAGGTCTTCCTAGTCTTCAGAATAAGTGCTTTCTGTTTTCTGAACCTGCTGGACTGGCATTAACAACACAAAAAGGAATCCTCTTTTTGAAGTGGTGATCTTTGCATTATGTACATTTCTGTTGAATCCTGAACTGCCAAAATGATGTTGTATCCAAATTCAGCAGGGACAAGTCCACTTACTGTATTGAAAGATCAAATCATTGGCGTTGTAAGATATGGATGCTACCATTTCAGAAATTGGAAGTCCCCCGATTGAGACAGGAGAGCTTAGTAAACAATAACATAAAGGAAGTATTTTTCCTTGAAAAGAAGGGATTTGTTGTATGAACCTGCTCCTTCAGATGGATCTCAAAGGACGATACCACAAATCCTGAGATTAAAGCACAAGCTTGCTGCATTACAAAGAAGTGCTGAAGAGCTTTTTGTATGTTAATATGGAATTAAACAGAGTATGCATCTCTTTGTTGTGATGTGACTTATCCCCACATTGCCAATATTTTTCTAGGAGGAAATACAAACCTCTGTCTGACATTAAGGCTCAAGTCTAGTTCATATTTTCGGGAGGAGTGCCCAGGCCTTTGCTGTCTCAGAAACCCCTTCATCCCCTCACAGTTAGACTAGTGCATCTCTTTTCTTTCTGGAGCATGTCTGGGCTGAAATGTGATGCTGTTATTCCTTGGCTTGGTGGCTGTCAGTTCGGGTCTGTCTTTGTCTGGTGAAATGATCATGACTTCTGGCTTCTTGTTGGGTACGGGGCATTAACAAACTCTGGTCTGTTCATTAACGGTGCCTCTGGTTGTGTTGGAACATTTTGTTTATTTGTTTTTGCGATGATGAAGCTTTTCTTAAAGTTTAGTCGTCCAATAACGCGTTCACCCCTGAGTTGCCCTGAAGTTGAAGGTGTTCATGGTTCAGCTATTGAAACCTGCTAAAATGCTTTTAATATTATTTTACTGTTTTATTGATTGACATTTTTAGCCATGCTAGCAGCATTATCACTGTTGATGCCAGTGGTACTCTTCAATTGGTCCAGATTGAAATGTCTCAACATCTATTGGTTTAAAATTATGGTCCCCAGAGGATGAATACTACTGGCTTTGTTTATCCCCCTTAACTTTTACGTAGCACCACCATGAGGTTGAGATTTTGGATGAATTGGCATAAAGTTTATTACAGATGTTTGTGGTGCCCAGAGGATGTATCCCAGGGATTTTTGGTGATTCTCTGATATTTCAGATATTGTCACCAGGTGGTCAGTTTTCATTTATTCTGTCAAATATCTTAACATCCGTTGTGCAGATGTTCATGTTCCTCAGAGGATGAATCCTACTGACTTTGTTCATCCTCTGACTTTTCGTCCCATGCCATCATCAGGTTTAATTTATTCAAAACTTTATGAACATACCCGCAGAACTGACATTCCCATCAACCTCAGCTGGATACTTTTATTGCTAATTAGTTGATGTAAGCATGCTAACAGGCTAAACTAAGATGATAAACATGGTAAACATTATACCTGCGTGTTAGCATTGTCATAGTGAGCATGTTAGCATGCTGATGTTATCACTTAATGCAGCCTAAAAGCTGCTAGCATGGCTACAGACTTTGATACTTGATGGGCAGGATTTGATTCTTAAATATGAAAATAATACAAGGATTTTCTTATTGTAGTGACATCCTATAATAGCAAAGTGAATGTGCACATAATTGAAGGGTTGAATACGTTATTGGGCGACTATGAAAAATGCTGTTACAGGTGTGTTTCTTCATATCATATGGATTCTTCTAACTGAATCAGCATATCTGACATCAGCTGTACAAACTGCCTTCATTCAGAAGATCCCAGAAAAATGAATCAGAGGAAAATCTCTGTAACGTTTCCACATGTTTGGCCACAGTGTTGTCTGATAAATGTTTCTTGTCTCTAAAGAAGAGTTCAGCCGTTCGAACATGGAAGGAAAAGAGTGGACAGAGATGCAAGTCTAACAGAAAATGCCAACTAACACTGTCCCCATCTCCCTATGAAAACCATTTGTTTTGTGTTTTGTTCTTTGTCGGGTGGATGTTGACTTCTTCTTTTCCAACATGTTCACCTGTGTTCACTCATGGATAGAGCAGAGTAGTCATCTAGTCTCTTCACTTGACGAATTTTTCTTTGAAAGAGCCCGAACATGTGTTCCAGACAAACTGGACCTTTCGCTCTGTACAGTAGGTACCTAGAGTGCCTTTCTTCAAACAGCAGATAATATTTGTCTCTTGACTTGCACTGTGACTTGTAGAACCTTACTAACCCTCCAGATGACCCTCCCACCCGACCCTCCTCTGGTCTGTCCCGTCCCACCAAGCTCCCCCAAACTCCGGAGCACAAACCCGGTCCCTTCACCTCAGGCTGCCAGTAGTCAATGCAAGTTGAAAATACATTTCATATTATGCCGTTTAGATTGACCAGATAGTGTTTTGTTGTTGTTTAATATAGGAGTTGCCTTAAATGTCTTTTATTTTCCTTTTATGTGATTCAACTTTTACATTTGAAAAAAATCACTGCAGACGCTGGCGAAGGTCGGAGGTCGTTTGGTCGTCGTCACTCGATGAAATGCTCCAAAGAGGGATTGTTGATGATGAGATCTCGCTCGGTGTGACAGCCACTTGTTTTGTGATGCACTTTTGGTTTGACCAGTATTATTATCAGAGTGTAAAAATAGGATCTGTCAGCAACACACATTGCAGTCATGACTCTTGCTCTGGATCTGAATTTTAGAGGTATCGCAGTCTCGTCTGGATGCCATTACTTTGACTCTGGAGCTCATTGTGTTTTGTTCTGAGTCGTTCATCGTTCCCTGTGTGCTGTGCTTCTTCTGTTGTCGGAGGAATGAGTTTGCTAAATCAGGTCATGTGAGCCGAAGCCTGTGTGCATTTGGAACGAACAAACTAACCTGCACCCTGATGATGGGCGGACTTGGACCCAATTAGCAACATCTGTCCACTCAGTCCAGTGGAACGCATGCCTTCTTATGCAAATTTTTATACAAGATTTGTCAAACCTTTTTAATATGCATTTGCTTTTGTTTTTTAAGTTTTATGTTAAACTCAAGTCACCTTTTTCTTTGGACATTCTGGCATCTTGATGCCAAAAGTCTGCAGTTTAGGTGTTGAACAGCGCGGTAGCCATCCACGTTAGAGCGGAAACATTTCTTCCTGACATTGTGTTTTTATGGACGGAGCTGAGATGGTTTTAGCTCCTTCGTTTCGATTTTAATTTGAACTTGGCTAATGCACCATGCTGAATGTTGGGATCCCAGCAGAGCTGTTGGAGGGGTGGGGGTGAGGGTGGGGGGGCTCGATCAAGTCCTAATGTCTAAATTGTATCACTGTCCTCTTCTAGAGTAAAGCCCTCGGTTTCTATTTAGTCAAGCTCTAAAAAGTGAATTTATCCAAAGAACACTGCAGTTTGGAAGCCTTTTATGTCGTCAATGCATATCATCTGGAAATTCATTTCTGCATCAGCATCGTGTGCATTCACCAAGCTGGAACGTGTGTCTGCAGCTCAGAGCTGTCCAGTTTGTATTTGAGGACGTCTTTTATGCATTACAAAGTTTCGTCTCCAGTTCCTCTGCGGCGGGTTGTTCTGGAAGCATCCTGTAAAGTAGTTCACTTCGACTCGGGTCTTTTCAGTTTTTAGTTTTTAAACGATCAAGTCATGATTGTGGCCTTCTAGTATTTTGTCGATACATGACATCAGTCCATTGTTACTGCTCATCATCCATCCTGTCTGGACCCAACTGTACACCTGAAGCTTCTTACCTCATCCACAGCTAATTCCATTGGGGGTGTGTTGAGTGCAAAAAAAAATAAAAAATGAAAAGTCTTTTTTTATCTTCCATTTGGTGAGATGCATTGTAGCGATATGAATAAAGAAAAAGTTCACCTGGTGTGCTGAATAATGTGTAAATTGGTAATTACACAATCTGAATATTTGTATAATTGTTTGTATTTTTTCATAATGATTTTGGAAAGGAATGTGTTTATTTTTTTGACTTCTGTTCCAGATGTGTCTTCTGTTGGCCTGACATTGTGACTGGTCTGGTGGGATTCTTACCTCTGTATTGAGCCTCTTCTGTGATGAATTCTTTGTATGCAGTGTTTAGGAAATACTGTAGGGAACATGGGGAGGAGTTGATATTAGGAGCATTTGATCAATTTGTATTTATTTATTTTATCATTTTGTTAATAAATTGTGAAAAGCAGCGTGTGATCTGCTGGTTTTGTTACTTATGAAACTGTTTCAGAGATATTACTTCACTTCATTAGTTAAGGATTACTGATCAGGTCTCCTGGGCACAGGTCGTGGGGACCAAAGGGCTGAGGGGGGCCCTGGTCCCGAGCCTCTGTTTTAAGTGACTGTTAACATTTTTTTGTTGGAAAATCGAT
This sequence comes from Seriola dumerili, assembly GCF_002260705.1. NCBI lineage: Eukaryota > Metazoa > Chordata > Actinopteri > Carangiformes > Carangidae > Seriola > Seriola dumerili. The sequence goes on from NW_019174672.1 coordinate 697,623, forward strand.
CAAATAATTACAAAGAAATATAAATCCACCACAAAGAGACGACGGGTTCTGTCTTACACCCGGTGCAAAGTGTCTTTTCCCATCCCGCACCCACAATGTTTAAATAGCAAATGCACTTATATAGTTTATTTTACAGCAAGTCTGTAAAAGAATGTAAATTAAATTTAATTTAGTTCAAAGAACATTGGTATTTAACAAACACAGATGAAATTACAACTAAGGTAAAAAAACTTCTAAATGGTAAACAACACACACACGTAGACAAACACACACACACGTAGACAAACACACACACGTAGACAAACACACACGTAGACAAACACACACACACGTAGACAAACACACACGTAGACAGTCATGTGATTTCCTTTAAATGCAGAGGGGAGGAGCAGCTGAAAGTGAAAGTGTTCTGTGTTAGTTGATGCCATTTTACCTGGATGGGGACAGAGGGTAACTGAAGTCTGAGGCAGGTGAGTGTTCACATGACATTATTATTATTTTACTGTAAACGTCTGTGATGTGTGTGTGACGGTGTGAACTTGTAAATGCTACATAGTGAGGACCACAAAAAGTATTTTCCCAACAAAGTGAGGACATTTTGAACGGGTTAGGGTTAGACACCTTCAAAGGTTCAGGTTCAGTTTTATGGTCAGGGGTTAGGGAATGCATTATGTCAATGAGTGTCCTCACAATGATAGAAGTACAAATGTGTGTGTGTCATTTCCTGGTCTTTCTGGGTGTGTGCGTCTTCAACAGCTTGTTTGTCCTGATTCTTGTGTCTCATCCCACAGTCCTGAAGATGAGTGTTTGTGAGGAGGAAGAGGACGGAGCAGAGTCTCCAGGATCCATCTGTCCGTCTTTGGAGAGTGACTCTGAGGTCAGTAGGGGGCGGAGTCAGTCCTTGCTGCTCTCAGCAGTGTTGTACTAAACACAGTTAGTATCAGTGTCATAAACCTCCAACCTGCTCAGAGCTGTGAGAGGAGAACGGTGACAGGCGTCAGGATTGGACAGAAAGACAGCGAGAGAGAACAGTCGGCCAATCAGAGCAGCCAGAAGCTGGTCGTGGTCGTGCGTCTGAGTGGACGTGAAGACGACTGTTGTTGTTGAGTTGATGTCTACAGGAAGTGAAGCTGATTACAGCTGACAGCCTCAGAGGAACAGAGACAGTGTCCTCCCTTTCATGTGATGTCCTCAGTGACAGCCTCCAACTGTCTTCTTCTTCTTCTCCTCACAGGTGGAAGTGATGACCTACATAAAGGTGAAGAGGACAGTGTGTGTGTGTGTGTGTGTGTCTGTCTGTGACTCCAGAGGGAATGAGAAGAAGTGCAGATGACTGTGCTGCAGTCTGAACTGATCTGAGAACAGTCCACCATCATCCCCATTTCAATCTGAAATGACTTTAGCTCTGAAGAGGAGTTTGACTCGAGCTCCTCTCAAACTCTCCGATCTTACCAATAATCAGAAATCAGGTAATCAAACTCAGACTGAGATCCTTCTCATTCTGGTCTCCAGTCCGGTCCTGGTCCTTTATCCACTAATGTCACAGCAGCTGTCAGAACCTGGATGTGATCTTTCACACCAACAAAGTCATCCATTCATGCCTCTATCATCTGAGGAACAATGTAAAGTATCATTCATGCCTTCATTTCCTGGTGATTTGGATTATTGATCTTTCATCTTAAATCAGAAATCAATCAATAAGCTCCGAGTTGTTCAGTTTGGCAGTGGGACAGAGAACATGTTACTCTGTGCCCTTTTGTTTTTGGACTGATTTCCAGATGATTTTACTTGACCCTATAAAATCCTTCAGAATAAATATCTGAACTGGGTTCCTCTTACCAACCAGTCACAGCCTGAGATCCTCAGACAGGAACCTGCTGATTGTTCCCACCTGACGGTCAAAGACTGAAGGGAACCGAGCTCCTCGGCTGTGGAACGACCTCTCTGAAGAACTCCAGCTCGCCACATCAGCGTCTTCTTTTAAATCCCCATCAAGACTTACCTACTTCAAAAGGTTTTCTTATGATCTTTTCTGTATATTTCAATCCACTGGTTGTTTTTTCATTTTACTTTACTTTTGTTTATTCATGAATGACTGTGTTTTATTGTTTGTTGTAAAGCTCTGGTTTCCATCAGTCCTATAGAAATAAACTTTATTCTTATTCAGGTTAGTTAATGAAAATGTGAGCCTGATGCTTCATACAGGACATCTGGCTGCAGGTCAACTGAAGTCTTCAGGTTGTTAAAACACAGGTGTTATGATCAGAGCACAGGTAAGACGCCTCCTGAAAAACATGCTGTAAACAGTTGGTTTTTATTTTTGGCCTGTTAGCGGGGCCAGTCATCGTTAGCCTAGCAGACACTAAGGCTGTGTCTGAGATCACTCAGTACTCCCTCTATAGTCCACTATATACTGACTTTTCCATTTTGTAGTGCTGTCCGAATGTATAGTGAGAATTATTATACCCCATATAGTTGACTCGTAGTATCCCACAATGCATCGTGAGAAGTAGTGCATGTGCTCACGCTCAGAGACAGAAACAGTGTCGGAAAGTGTTTCTTCATTTCGCAGTAAGCTCACTATAGAGTCTCTACATGAAACTCCCTGGATAGTGAGTAGACATTTATAGACAAGATGTTACCACTAACTTTCATTAACTGAAAACACAGAGTAAGGTCGATGCCCAGATGCATCGATCCGTTCGTGTGGCACAGTCTGTCAATCACCCATTAGCCACGCCCCAAAGCTCGCCCTGTTTTATCGTCTCTTTTCCTCTAAACGGGAGAGTAATTTTAAAAATGAACATCGTGTTGTTGACGGAGACTTGAAACTAGCGACTGAGACAGAAACGTTTAGAAGCACGGCCATTTTCTCTTTCCTGAGTTGTCCTCACATGAAATAAAGTTGTTTTCAATCAAAAGACGTGGGAGCAGCCCATAGACTGTATACGACCGATAATTATATATAATATAGTATGATATTTATCATTTGTATACAGTCTATATGAACCAGCCATGGCGTTAACATCCCCGCCAGTTTGTGATTAAGCCATAAACTGTAGTTTAACCCCGCTGTGAAGCTTTCTGTCTTCACGGCTTTATCAAATATAAGTCAAATCATAATGTGGACTATAAAATCATAAAATATGAACACTCAGTGAAAAGATAAAATACAACCTGATCCAATGTTTCCCAAGTATAACAGTATTAAATACTTCATCCGAGCTGATGGTGTTGTGCAGCAGAGTGGCGCAGCGGAAGCGTGCTGGGCCCATAACCCAGAGGTCGATGGATCGAAACCATCCTCTGCTAGGGCATATCCTGTTTTGTTTCCTTTTAATTTCTCATAAACATTTCATTCGTTTAATTTGAAAAGACAGTAAAAGGTGAATTTTTTAGTGCTTTAAAACGTACTAAGCAAAAAACATTATAAACGTGATAAATTCTGTGTCTCATCAGCTTCTTCGTCGTAGAAAATGGTTTTAATATCTAATATTTCAGAGACTAAATCACTAGATAAAGAATAAGAGGCTACCTCCACCCATCACCAGGGTCAGACAGCTGTAGCTCTAAGATTATAAGACATCTCAAATCAAACACAACAGGCTGATTGTGTTGAAAATCTTATTAAAATGTGTTTTGTTATTAATGTCGTTAGCTTTTTTTACGTAGCCGTTCACTGTAAACACCATAGATGTTGTTTTTCTACTTTATTGACTGATATCATTTTCTTGCATATTAAATACAGTTCTGAGCTGAAATAAATAAAACAACAGAATAATAAAGACATTAAAAACACAACACTTATTAACAGTTTTTATTAGAGTGTGATTATGTAAAACAAAGTTACATTTATGAATATGAAACTTATAACAGTTGTTCCACATTGTCTTCGTAATGAAGAGAAACCCTGCGTAGTTTAACGAGCAGGTAAACCAGTGTTAAATAAACAATCTATTCAAGGGCTGTGGTGAAATTGTCTGTAGTGTTTTTGAGACACAGAGGAGCTGTAGTGTTTGGAGAAGTGACGTCAGGCCTACGTCACGCACACGTCACTTCTTGAGGGCAGCCATAACTGTTGATGGTAGTTGGTGATCGTTGTCCGGTCGGTTTAACCGTCTCCTCTCCGGTTTCTCTTCGTCCCTCTTCGATGGGCGGGAAAAACTGCTGCGTTAGAAACTGCCGCCGCAGGTCTCAGGACCACCGCGGGAGAGGATCCCAAACGGACTCACCTTCCCCTGCTTCCCCGCCTGGAGGAGGCACGAGGGCGGGCTGGGCGTCAGCCGTCAGCCGGAGCAGCATCACCTTCAACCACATCCCCACCTCCATGAGAGTGTGACCCATACACTTCCACTCCGGTCAGTGTGAGCCCTCAACCCGCCACTTGTACCTGCAGTACCTGGGTCTGGCTCCCCAGGTACACCTGTGAGACTGTGGCAGTTACTGGTGAAGTACTCAAAAATTTACCCCAGACAAAGTACAAAAGTATCAGCATCAAACTATACTTAAAGTACTGAGAGTAAAAGTACTGTGTGAAGAGACTTCCTGTACTGCTGAGTGTGTGTATTAATACATCTTTATTTAATATTTGATTATATTTCAGTTGTTAATCAGAGTCTGCAGATAAAAGCAGTAAAGCTACAGTGAAGACCAAAATACTCCAGTGAAGTACCAGTGCAGTATCAGTATTGTGTTCCTAATGATAAAAATAAACTTTATTTATAGAGCACTTTTCTTACAGCAGATGGAGCTCAAAGTGCTTTACAACGAGATAAGGGATTGAAGGAAAACGAACTAGACAATAGAAATACAGTTCATGATAAAATAAGAAACAGTAAGAATAGAAAAATATGAGAGAATTCATTAAAAGCCAAGTTAAATAAACAGGTTTTCAGATGTTGTTTAAAAATGATCTTAGAAACAGAGTTCAGTCCAGTCCAGTTCAGTCCAGTCCAGACCAGTTCAGTCCAGTCCAGTCCTCAGTCCAGTCCAGTCCAGTCCTCAGTTCAGTCCAGTCCAGTTCAGTCCAGTCCAGTCCTCAGTCCAGTCCAGTCCAGTTCAGTCCAGTCCAGTCCTCAGTCCAGTCCAGTCCAGTCCAGTCCAGTTCAGTCCAGTCCAGTCCAGTCCAGTGTAGTCCAGACCAGTTCAGTCCAGTCCAGTTCAGTCCAGTCCAGTTCAGTCCAGTTCAGTCCAGTCCAGTCCAGTCAAGTCCAGACCAGTTCAGTCAAGTCCAGTCCTCAATCCAGTCCAGTCCAGTCCAGTTCAGTCCAGTCCAGTTCAGTCCAGTTCAGTCCAGTCCAGTCCAGTCAAGTCCAGACCAGTTCAGTCAAGTCCAGTCTTCAATCCAGTCCAGTCCAGTCCAGTCCAGACCAGTTCAGTCCAGTCCTCAGTCCAGTCCAGTCCAGTCCTCAGTTCAGTCCAGTCCAGTCCAGTTCAGTCCAGTCCAGTTCAGTCCAGTTCAGTCCAGTCCAGTTCAGTCCAGTCCAGTCCAGTCCAGTGTAGTCCAGTCCAGTTCAGTCCAGTCCAGTTCAGTCCAGTCCAGTCCAGTCCAGTCCAGTTCAGTCCAGTCCAGTGTAGTCCAGTCCAGTCCAGTCCAGTCCTCAGTTCAGTCCAGTCCAGTTCAGTCCAGTCCAGTCCTCAGTCCAGTCCAGTCCAGTCCTCAGTTCAGTCCAGTCCAGTTCAGTCCAGTCCAGACCAGTTCAGTCCAGTCCAGTCCTCAGTCCAGTCCTCAGTCCAGTCCAGTCCAGTTTAGTCCAGTCCAGTTCAGTCCAGTCCAGTCCAGACCAGTTCAGTCCAGACCAGTTCAGTCCAGTCCAGTTCAGTCCAGTTCAGTCCAGTCCAGTCCAGTCTAGTCCAGACCAGTTCAGTCAAGTCCAGTCCTCAATCCAGTCCAGTCCACTCCAGTCCAGACAGAGGTGTCACTTTGGAGATTGTGATTGTGATTAATCAATAATGAATCAATCGATTAATCCCACTTCACCTTATTATGAATATGATTCCTCTGTTTGGCTGAAGTCGGTGTCTCAGATCAACGGCCTTTGTGTTCACAGGTGAACCGGTGTATGAGACGCCAGAGTCAGATCCAGACCGGGTCCCGTCGCTACACCTGGGTCACGGTGAAGGAAACACCAGACGAGCCGGACGCCTCTTGCTGTCTGCGCGGTCGAAGACGGAGAGGAAAGGAAGATGGACGCTAGAGACGAGACCACCAGAGGAGCTGAGAGGATCAGAGGTGAGACCCCACTCCGTGGCCCCCCCAGTCTGACTCACAGCAGAGGAGCTTAAAAATGCCTGTAGATGAACTTTAAAGTCTCTGCAGGTTTTGAAAAGTCTTTAAAAATCACTGAATTCGGGTCCTTAAAGATAAAAGTGTTAAACCTTTTATTTTTCCTGCTTCAGAAAAAACAAAGTGTTTTTGTAGATCGCTGCAGCTCCTCCAGGAGAGGAGGTCCTGACAGCGGACTGTGAATTTAAATGAATGGTTTTATTTGAATAATCCATCGATCCATTTTCTGCTGCTCATCTGAGTCCAGGTTATTAATGAAGTTAATTCTGTCACCATATGGTGGGGTCATGTGATCAGATGCTGTTGTGCTGCAGGTGCGGGGAGGCCGGCGGTCCGTCCCCGGACTGAACTGAGGTCTCTGCTGCGGTCGGCTCTGCAGAGTGAAACCAGGAAACAGCCTGAGCTCCAGAGTACGAGCCGGATCTTCACTTTATTATGATTCACCACATTTTACTGATGAATCACGACTCAGTTCAGCCCAGACCCGAGTCATGTGGACCGACAATGTGTCCATGCAGTTGTGCATAATTGTGGTTTATTAGATGTATTTTTATTTATGTTGTGTTAAATTTTGGTTGGTTAGATCTCTAACAGACGAGGTGGACTGGAATGAGCTACAAACATGAAAAAATTGTTTTATTATATGAAAAATATTCAAGGTGAAAAACAATTGAATCGTATGAGAGCATCCAAAAAGCCAAACAATAAAAGTCCATAAAACAGAAGACATTGGGTTACGTTGTGTTGTGTTCCGTTATATTATGTTGCATCACATGTTGCACAACCTTACGTTATTTTGCACTACGTTATAATAATAATAATAATAATAATAATAATAATAACTTAGATTTTTATAGCACCTTCACAGGTACCGAAGGCCGGTTGACAGAGTAGGAAGACAAATAAATAAAACATAAATGAAAACAAGATGAGACAGAATGAGGACGGCCATGACTGAAGGAGGTTGTAGGAGATGAGGCAGCTAGCGGCCGCAGGCCTTGAAGAACAGGTGGGTTTTCACCAGTTTCTTGGACGTGTCCAGAGATGAGGCTGTACGGACCTCTTCCAGGAGAGAGTTCCAGAGGGTGGGGGCCGCCACACTGAAAGCTCTGTCCCGGAGAGATGGCAGGATGGTGTAGGGGGTGGAGAGCAGGCCAGTGTCCGAGGACCGTAGATTCTGGGACGGGGTATAGGGGTGGAGGAGGTCAGACGTACTGGGTGCGAGACCATGGAGGGATTTGTTATGTTGCGTTACACTACACTCAGACGTTAATTAACTTTTCCTCGTTATGTTTTATTTGCTGCAGCAATTTGTTAGTACAGAATGATCAGGTCTAGGAGACGGGGCTCGTCTCGGTGTCTGGGTCTGTCCTGAGCTGTCGGGGTTAAATAGCACCACTTCCTGCTGAGGGTGGAGCTTCCTCCTCAACTACGAGTAACACAACACTTTTCAACAGAGGTTAAACACACAAGTGCAGACCTGACATGATACACACCACACTGATATACACACTACACACAAGCACACTACACTAATATAGACACACACCACACAACACAGAAACACAGACTAACTTTATATTAAGGTTCTTGTAATAAGCGTCGGTTAACAGGTAATAAGACCTTTATAAAACTTATCAGATGCTCATTAACATCATGTGTTTATTAATAATATAATCTTGTTTTGTATATTACATAACTGATTATTACTGATTATGTTCTTGTCCTGGTGAAGCTGTTTACTGTTTGTTAATGCTTCATATAAACTAAACATATTATCTGTGTAAACCTCGTACTGAGATTAAAGGTAGTGGAGTCAAAGTATAAAACAACAGAACATGAACACCATGTATGATGATCTATGGCACGGCACTTCATCTGTGGTGAATTCACATGAGAAATATCATGTTTCATGTGAGGGAAATTGGGTTTTTATGTACTTGTGTTTTAAAGGGTCAAAACACACACACACACACACACACACACACACACACACACACACACACACACACACACACACACACACACACACACTCTCTCTCACAAATGTGACAGTGAGTCCCGGTGAAGGTCTAGGTTGGCGTGTTTCAGTCCTGTGTGAAGGTTACAGTCAGGATGTAGAGGGTGGAGATGTTCCACTCTCCCTTCCTCTTCTTCCTCCTCTTCCTCCTCTTCCTCCTCTTCCTCCTGACAGGACAGGATGTCAGAGGGAGGAGGAGGAGGAGGTGTTGCAGCCCTTCCTACTAAAGGAGCAGCACAGCTAAAGAGGACGTGAATTTAAACACTAACGATTCTGTTTGATTTTCCTTTACATCCAAGTGAACTCTAAGGAGATAGTTCAGTTGTTATGAACTACAAGCACAAACAGTTCAAACCCAGAGAGCTGCCTGGGAAACATCAGTGTGCAGCAAATTTCACATAACTCTAACATCTAGACCCAGCAGACGCTTCTGTAACATCAGGAACACTGGACTCTAACAACGTCAGATAGATGCTGAAGACATTTCACAGATGTTTAGCGGATGTTCAGCAGATATTCAGCAGATAGTAGCGGATGGTCGCAGATGTTTAGCAGACAATTAGCAGATGTTTAGCAGACGTTCAGCAGACATTTAGCAGATGTTTAGCGGATGGTCAGCAGATATTTAGCGGATGTTCAGCAGATGTTCAGCAAACGTTCCGTTCAGCAGATGTTTAGCGGATGTTCAGCAGATGTTCAGCAGATGTTTAGCAGATGTTCAGCAGATGTTCAGCAGATGTTTAGCGGACGTTCAGCAGATGTTCAGCAGATGTTCAGCAAACGTTCAGCAGATGTTCAGTGGATGTTCAGCAGATGTTTAGCGGATGTTCAGCAGATGTTCAGCAAACGTTCAGCAGATGTTCAGTGGATGTTCAGCAGATGTTTAGCGGATGTTCAGCAGATGTTCAGCAGATGTTTAGCAGATGTTCAGCAGACTTTTAGGAGATGTTTAGAATACGTTCAGCAGACATTAAGCAGATGTTTAGCGGATGTTCAGCAGATGTTTAGTGGATGTTCAGCAGATGTTCAGCAGATGTTTAGCAGATATTCAGCAGATGTTTAGCAGATGTTCAGCAGACTTAGGAGATGTTTAGAATACATTCAGCAGACATTCAGCAGACATTAAGCAGATGTTCAGCAGATGTTCAGCAGATGTTTAGCAGACATTGAGCAGACGTTCAGCGGATGTTGGATTTTTCTCACAACCAGAATCTTGGTCTTTTATCAGTCAAGATGACGTTGCATGAGACTTTTGAAAGACATGGATTTTATTCAACAACAGAACTTATATAACATCAACTTGTTGTTGACATCAAACAGAATTTTGGTCACCTGACATCAACCAACCTATAGTCAGCCAAATATGGCCAGCTGCCTGCAGGGGATGATCATGTTCTGGAGGAATGAGCTCAGTGAAATGTATTGTATATATTTCCTCTGTTTGTTACCAACCAGAGAATCGGTTCTGTACAGCCTTTATTTAAACTTTGATCTCTGTTAGTTTTGGATAAAGTTTGGATGAAGTTTATATCACTGATCTTAGTAGGTGTTTTCAGTACACCTCCTCTTCCTCCTCCTCCTCCTTGGATGTTTTCTCCTTCAGGTTTATTAGAACAACTGACCATCTGGGATGGACTCTGGTATTTCCGACAGTCACCAGCACTGAGAGCTCCTTCACTATGAAACCCCCAGAACAATAGAATAGAAGGAAGTGCTGCTTGCTGACTTTTCCTCCCCACAAAGACGCACTTCCCCTCCCCACTTCTACTCTGCTCATCTGAAGCTGGAGGACACATGAGAGCTGCAGCAGAGGAACATGGACGCTCTGTTTATGGTTTTATTTCTACTCCTGAGGCTCAGCTGTGTGTGTAAGTACAGCACTAACACTGCAGGGACGATGTTTGTGATCAGGATGAAGGTTTCAGTCATGTAACAGTTAGACCGAACGTCCTCAGACTCTTATTCAGATCCTGAGAGTCCTGGTTCCAGTGTGAAGACTCTGTTCAGTCAGGACTCAGAGAAACTTAAACTATTGATTATTTCCATTATAGATTCATTGGTACCACTTTACTATAAGACTACCCTTATAAAGGATTTATAAATGGTTTATAATCAGGTTATTAATATTGTTGTTGACACTTTTTAAATCATAAACAATTATAAACAAGTTACAACACAGTCTTCTAAGCTAACGCCTCCTGCTCATTAATCTAATGAGCTATTATCATTTATAGCTGGTAACTGGAGTCTCTTAGTACCTCATTAATTAATGATGATGTGTTTATAAATGTTAATAACTGATCAATCAATGGTTGTAAACTGAGAGGAAGATGATGAAGGGAGAATCACAGAGATGTGGACAGAGACTGAGCAGTTCACCAGGTAAAGGAAGGTCACACCTGAGTCACACCTGAGTGTTAAAACCGAAGAAGAGAAACCAGCAGAAATCACCTCCATGTTCATATCTGATCAACAGCTGTGTTACAATGAGAGCAGCTCAAGGTAATCAATACTGCCCAGGCCTCAGAAGATGAATCTGGTCATGTGACATGATCATGTGATCTGCCAGATGAAACGCTTTGACCATCAAGGTGCTGACGGGGTTAATTAATAATGAATTAGTAACTGAGCAAACGTGATGAAGCAGCAGCTACAGACGCTGATGATGGAGAAAAAGAGACGAGGCCGAACAGTACAGAGACATGAGGGATCACTATTTGGCAGGAAACAGCTCACTGTTGGCCTTTTTATATAATGTGTTATAAGTGATTTATAAAGTGTGAACAAGCTGATTAATAAACTAGTAATAAACCATTCATAAATCCTTTATAAGGGCAGATTTATTGTAAATTGGTACAGATTCATCTGCTCATTATTTTATCGACTGATTGCACAAATTCAGGAAACAGTGAGAAAAACATCAGTTACCCAGAGTTCTTAGTGGACACAACAGGCAACAACAAAACAATATAATTAATTAAAGTCATAAAAAGGAAAAGCAACAGATCCGTAGAAATTACTTCATGTATTATCAAACTAGTTATTAAAAAAGTACAAGTACCTCAAATCTTTACTTCACTACAGATCAACACACTGAGATCAACACACTGCAATGTAAGAAAACACATGCAAACACACAAAACACAAGAAGATTCAGAAAACATCTTCAATTTAACAGCACAGACTGCAACACAACAAACACACAAACACCACGGAAACAAGTGTTTCCAGAGGACACTAAAAAGGTGGGACACACCCGTTGTTGAATGGTTTGTGACTTTTGAAATTAAAAGAATTGAACACTAAGTGCACATTGATGTGGTATTATACATGTGTTATAATACATGTATAATATGTTTTATAATTCATCCATGCAATGCGTTTGTGTGTGTTGTTTTGTTGTGAGTATTTGCAGCTCATGTTGTCAGATTGAAGACGTTTTCTGAATTTGTGTTTTGTGTGTTCGGTTGTCTGTTCTTAAGCTGCAGCGTTTTGACCCTTCAGGGCCGCCATAGATCTCCCTTCTTCCTCTCAAGGCATCTAAATAGGATTTTAAACAGCAGCCTGAGACTGATGTCAGCTGGTTCCTCAGTTGACTCTCAGACGAGCTGCTGCTGAGTGAGAGTCTGTTGATGAAGCTCAGGGAGGACCAGGGTCTAGGTCTAGGGGAGGACCAAGGTCTAGTGGAGGACCAGGTTCGAGGGGAGGACCAGGGTCTAGTGGAGGACCAGGGTCGAGGGGAGGACCAGGGTCTAGTGGAGGACCAGGGTCGAGGGGAGGACCAGGGTCGGGGGAGGACCAGGGTCGGGGGAGGACCAGGGTATAGGTCTAGGGGAGGACCAGGGTCGAGGGGAGGACCAGGGTCGAGGGAGGACCAGGGTCTGGGGTCGAGGGGAGGACCAGGGTCGGGGGAGGACCAGGGTCTAGGTCTAGGGGAGGACCAGGGTCGAGGGGAGGACCAGGGTCGGGGGAGGACCAGGGTCTGGGGAGGACCAGGTCCCTGCAGGGTTAGATTTGGTTGAACTGGCCCTGTAATGAGCTCGACTCTGCAGCTCATTGTGTCAGCTGTAGTTGAGTCTCTCAGCTCTCATGTCTGGACTCTCCTCAGCTGGTTTCCTCATCATGCTGACCCCCCGGAAGTTGTGTCTGACAACACGAAGTCAAGTCGTCATCCTGGGACAGTGTGATGTCACTAACCCCACCCATCAGTGGGCATGGACAGGTGGGGCCAGGCTGATCCACACTCAGTCCTCCAAGTGTCTTTGGGCCAATCCCAGCCCTCACCTGCCGCTCCACAACCGCCTCGCCAAACTCAGCAACTGCAGCACAGCGCCGGCGTGGAGCTGCTACGATGCCGAGGGAGCACTCGGATTGGCTGAGACACACATGTACCTGAAGAAACTGGGGTCACGGGTGGTGGTTGGAGGAAACCTGAAGACTTCAGAGTGGAGGAAGTACAAGGTGGACTCAGGAGGGAATCAGCTGATGACGTCTTTATGCTCCAAGACAGGTGAGTTCAGGAGGTCCTGTGTTTGTTGGTTATTTGGTTGGCTGGCTGGTTGGTTGGTTGGTTGGTTGGTTGGTTGGTTGGTTGGCTGGTTGGTTGGTTGGTTGGTTGGTTGGTTGGTTGGTTGGTTGGTTGGTTGGTTGGATATTTACATGAAGATGTAACAGATTTGCAAATTAGTCATGAAATCTAACCTCTTTGTTGTTTATAAAATAAACCTTCCCATCAGCCTCAGCTGGACATTGTGTCTGCTGCTAATTACCTCATGCTAACAATCCTAACATGCTAAACTGAAGAGAACAGCTCAGCAGTGATTCTCCTGACACGGACTTCCTGTCTGTTCACTCAGTCAGACAGGAAGAACGTCAGCGGTGTTCTTCCTGTCTGAGTTACAGTCAGAGGCAGCAGGTCAACGTCTGAGCCAGCACTCAACACTACCATATATGATATATATATATAACACACACAGTATATCATGTGTATAACATATATCATATATCACACATATCACACATATAACACATTTATACAGGGAAGGACAGTAACAAAGTACATTTACTTCAGTACTGTACATGTATTTTGTTCTTTACCTGAGTTTTGTTGTGATAGTTCCTCCTGTACACTTAAGGACGAATGTTGTTCTTCTAACTCCACTACTCCACTACACTAACTCTTACTTTGAAGCCTAGCTTTTAGTCGGTGAATGAATGTTCTTTTATTTTGAAAATGTGATAGACCATCCTCTCCACTGTCAGTCATGGCTGAACCTGTCAGTGTCCTAATGATGGAAACATCAGATAAAGATTCTTCACAGAGACCAGGTCTGATCTGAAGTCTGTGTTTGAAGCTTTAAGGAAAGATTCATTTAGTTTGAATGTTTGATGAGTTCAACACGAGCAGACGTCATCGCTGCCTGAAGGACAAACAACAAGGTTCCTTTAGTTGTGTTTTATGTCCATGTCTAGTCTGTTTATTCTCCAGGTTCTACAGTCATCAGTCAGTCAGTCAAGTCAGTATTCACGTCAGTCAGTCAGTCATCAGTCAGTCAGTCAGTCAGTCATCAGTCAGTCATCAGTCGTCAGTCATCCAGTCAGTTAGTCATCCAGCAGTCATACAGTCAGTCAATCAGTCAGTCATACAGTCAGTCAGTCAGTCAGTCAGTCAGTCAGTCATCAGTAGTTAGTCAGTCAAGTCAGTCAGTCAAGCTCAGTTCAGTAGTCAGTTAGTCCATCAGTCAGTTAGTCAGTCAGTCAATCAGTCAGTCATCAGTCAGTTAGTCAGTCAGTCAGTCATCAGTCAGTCAGTCACTCATCAGTTCAGTCAGATCATCAGGTCAGTCAGTCAGTCAGTCAGTTTAGTCAGTCAGTTAGTCAGTCAGTCAGATCATCAGTTTCAACGTCAATCATGTCAGTAGTCATCAGTCCAGTCAGTCAGTCAGTCCATCAGTCAGTCAAGTCAGTCAGTCAGTCAGTCATTTTAGTCAGTCAGTCAGTTCATCAAGTCAGTCATCAGTCAGTCATCAGTCAGTCAGTTCAGTCAGTCAGTCATCAGTCAGTCAATCAGTCAGATCAGTCCATCAGTCAGTCAGTGCAGTCAGTCATCAGTCAGTCAGTCAGTCAGTCAGTCAGTCAGTTAGTCAGTCCAGTTAGTCAGTCAGTCAGTTCATCAGTCAGGTCATCAGTCAGTACCAGTCAGTCCAGTTAGCATCAGTCAGTCCTCAGTCAGTCCATCAGTCAGTCAGTCAGTCCAGTCAGTCATCAGTCAGTTTTAGTCAGTCAGTCAGTCATCAAGTTAGTCAAGTCAGTCAGTCAGTAAGTCAGTCAGTATCAGTCAGTCAGTCAGTAGTCATTCAAGTCAGATCAGTCAGTTCAGTCAGTCAGGTCAGTCCCATCATTCAGTCAGTCAGTCAGTCATCTAGTCCAGTCAGTCAGTCAGTCAGTCACGTCATCAGTCAGTCAAGTCAGTCAGTCAGTCATCCAGTCAGTCATCAGTCAGTCAGTAGTCAGTCACAGTCAAGTCAGTCCGTCAGTCAGTCAGTCAGTTCAGTCAGTTAGTCAGTCAGTCATACAGTCAGTCATCAGTCAGTCAGTCAGTCAGTCAGTTAGTCAGTCAGTCATCAGTCAGTCAGTCAGTCAGGCCAGTCAGTCAGTCATCAGTCCAGTCAGTCAGTCAGTAGTCAGTCATCAGTCAGTCACAAGTCAGTCGTCAGTCAGTCAGTCGTCAGTCGTTCAGTCCAGTCAGTCATCATGCAAGTTTAGTCAGTCAGCCCAGTTCCAGTCAGTCAGTCAGCTCATGCAAGTCAGTTAGTCAGTCAGTCCAGTCAAGTCAGTCATCAGTCAGTTAGTCAGTCGTCAGTCAGTCAGTCAGTCAGTCCAGTCATCAGTCAGTTTAGTCAGTCATCAGTCACAGTCAGTTAGTCATGTCAGTTCAGTCATCATCAGTCAGTCAGTCAGCCAGTCAGTCAGTCAGTCATCAGTCAGTCAGTCAGGTCAGTCATCGTCAGTCAGGTCATCAGTCATCAGTCAGTATAGTCAGTCAGTCAGTCAGTCAGTCAAGTCATCAGATCAGTCAGGTCAGTCAGTCATCAGTCCCAGTCATCAGTAGTCAGTCAGTCAGTTTTGTTTAATCTGTTTGTTTATTTAATCTTGACTGAAACAGCTGTCCCAACTTGTATGGAAGGGAATATCTGACCAGAGGATCTGGACTCTGACACACATGTATCACCTGTCCCTGGTTCTATTCCAGACTCCGCCCCCTGTCCACCATCTTTTTATTCATCCACCCATAATCCTTGGGGCTCAGCAGCACCGTCCACACCATCAGGAGTCGCTTTGCAAGTGACTGATGACGAGTCACCTCACAGAGTCCAGCCGGCAGGTGACCACCTTACAGCCTCCGCCCCTACCCACTCCAACACCGTGCAGTGGATCTGGACACATCCACCAGACATCCAGACCAAACGGACCCTGACGTCTCCACCTCAGTCTCTAACAAACCGCTGCAGTGGATCTGACCACGTCACCAGACATCAGACCACACGGACCCTGACGTCTCCACCTCAGTCTCTAACACCGGCTGCAGTGGAATCTGGACTGCACGTCACCACAGACATCAGACAGACCAACACGGACCCTGACAGTCTCCACCTCAGTCTCCAAGT
>NW_019174672.1:713620-738898 GCF_002260705.1 Seriola dumerili
TCACTCAGTCAGTTAGTCAGTCAGTCATCAGTCAGTCAGTCAGTCAGTCAGTCAGTCAGTCAGTCAGTTAGTCAGTCAGTCATCAGTCAGTCATCCGTCAGTTAGTCAGTCAGTCAGTCATCAGTCAGTCAGTCAGTCAGTCAGTCTGTCAGTCAGTCAGTCAGTTAGTCATCAGTCGGTTAGTCAGTCAGTCATCAGTCAGTCAGTCAGTCAGTCAGTCTGTCAGTCAGTCAGTCAGTTAGTCATCAGTCGGTTAGTCAGTCAGTCATCAGTCAGTCAGTCAGTCAGTCAGTCTGTCAGTCAGTCAGTCAGTTAGTCATCAGTCGGTTAGTCAGTCAGTCATCAGTCAGTCAGTCAGTCAGTCAGTCTGTCAGTCAGTCAGTCAGTTAGTCATCAGTCGGTTAGTCAGTCAGTCATCAGTCAGTCAGTCAGTCAGTCAGTCTGTCAGTCAGTCAGTCAGTTAGTCATCAGTCGGTTAGTCAGTCAGTCATCAGTCAGTCAGTCAGTCAGTCAGTCTGTCAGTCAGTCAGTCAGTTAGTCATCAGTCGGTTAGTCAGTCAGTCATCAGTCAGTCAGTCAGTCAGTCAGTCTGTCAGTCAGTCAGTCAGTTAGTCATCAGTCGGTTAGTCAGTCAGTCATCAGTCAGTCAGTCAGTCAGTCAGTCTGTCAGTCAGTCAGTCAGTTAGTCATCAGTCGGTTAGTCAGTCAGTCATCAGTCAGTCAGTCAGTCAGTCAGTCTGTCAGTCAGTCAGTCAGTTAGTCATCAGTCGGTTAGTCAGTCAGTCATCAGTCAGTCAGTCAGTCAGTCAGTCTGTCAGTCAGTCAGTCAGTTAGTCATCAGTCGGTTAGTCAGTCAGTCATCAGTCAGTCAGTCAGTCAGTCAGTCTGTCAGTCAGTCAGTCAGTTAGTCATCAGTCGGTTAGTCAGTCAGTCATCAGTCAGTCAGTCAGTCAGTCAGTCTGTCAGTCAGTCAGTCAGTTAGTCATCAGTCGGTTAGTCAGTCAGTCATCAGTCAGTCAGTCAGTCAGTCAGTCTGTCAGTCAGTCAGTCAGTTAGTCATCAGTCGGTTAGTCAGTCAGTCATCAGTCAGTCAGTCAGTCAGTCAGTCTGTCAGTCAGTCAGTCAGTTAGTCATCAGTCGGTTAGTCAGTCAGTCATCAGTCAGTCATCAGTCAGTCAGTCAGTCAGTTTTGTTTAATCTGTTTGTTTACTTTAATCTGACTGAACAGCTGTCACTTGTAATGGAGGAATATNAATCAGTCAGTTAGTCAGTCAGTAAGTCGTTTCAGAGTCACCAAGTTCTGTAAATAAAATACAACAATGTGTTGACATAAAAATGTACTTTTGAAAACTTAGGTCTTTTAAAATCAAGTACTGCAGTACTTTAATCTGACTGAACAGCTGTCACTTGTAATGGAGGAATATCTGACCAGAGGATCTGGACTCTGACACACATGTATCACCTGTCCCTGGTTCTATTCCAGACTCCGCCCCCCTGTCCACCATCTTTTATTCATCCACCCATAATCCTGTGGGGCTCAGCAGCACCGTCCACACCATCAGGAGTCCTGCAGTGACTGATGACGAGTCACCTCACAGAGTCAGCCGGCAGGTGACCACCTTACAGCTCCGCCCCTCCCACTCCAACACCGCTGCAGTGGATCTGGACCACATCACCAGACATCAGACCAACACGGACCCTGACGTCTCCACCTCAGTCTCTAACACCGCTGCAGTGGATCTGGACCACGTCACCAGACATCAGACCAACACGGACCCTGACGTCTCCCCCTCAGTCTCCAACACCGCTGCAGTGGATCTGGACCACGTCACCAGACATCAGACCAACACGGACCCTGACGTCTCCACCTCAGTCACTGAGCTGTCGGCTTTAAACCGGACCCACTCGGTCTCATCCAGTCCGGCTGAGTCCACCACCGACACAGCAGAGAGTCCATCAGGTACCAACGTCCCTGAACTCAGGACTGAGTCCAGGACCTCATCAGTGCACCAACAAGTCTCCGCAGAGTCCTCAGAGTCCACGTCTTTACCTGGAAGTGAATGGACTGGGACCACTGCTGAGACTCTGGTCTCCTCTGGTGTCTCCTTCACCTCTAAGGACTCGACTGATTCTGGTTCATCAAACCACCATGAGACAACCACTGAGGAGAATTCCACCTCCACAGCTGCACCTCCACCTGCCACAGCTCCTTCACCTACAGCAACAGGACAGACATCCATCATGGAGACAGATCCAGCACCTACCACCTCCCAGACTCCACCCATCACCTCACAGGCCCCACCCATCACATCCCAGACCCCACCCACCACCTCCCAGACTCCACACACCACACACCAGACTCAACCCATCACCTCACAGGCCCCACCCAGCACATCCCAGACTCCACCCATCACCTCACAGGCCCCACCCAGCACATCCCAGACTCCACCCACCACCCCACAGACTCCACCCACCACCTCCAAGACTCCACCCACCACCTCCCAGACTTCACCTGCCATCTCCCAGACTCCACCCACCACCTCACAGACCCCACCCACCACCTCACAGACTCCACCCACCACCTCCAAGACTCCACCCACCACCTCCCAGACTCCACCTGCCATCTCACAGACTCCACCTGCCACCTCCCAGACTCCACCCACCACCTCACAGACTCCACCCACCACGCACCAGAATCCACCCACCACCTCACAGACTCCACCCACCACACACCAGACTCCACCTGCCACCTCACAGACTCCTCCCACACTCACCTGGACACTGCAGACAGACACGTCAGTGAACACCGCTACTCAAACTGCTCCATCCACGTCTCCAACAGCCAGGGCACCAACGGTCCCGCCCACCAGTCCGACCAATACACCTACAACCACAACCAGGAGCACTACAACCATGATGACCACCATCCAAACCACAGCCAGTTCAACCACGCCTGCAGCTACAACAACAGTGACCACGACTCGTCTGACGACAGCTACACCTCCGACCACAACTTCAGGAGTCACAGCTACACCTGTAAGTGCTGCTCCTTCACCTCTGTGGCTCTTTACTGTTTAATCATCTCTCCAGAATTTCAGGTTGTGTTTGGGATTGTTGCTAAAACACCTGATTTCACCACAGCTTTTTCTTAAAAGTTCTGTTGTTTTTAGTTGTTTCTAGAAGGTTTTTTTTGTTGCAATGAGACTGTGGGAGAAAATAAACGTCTGAATATAAAGTTGCTGTAGGGAAAAAGAAGAAGAGATTCTGCTCCTCTGCTCCATCTTTATCACAGGTAGAGCTGATCTTTAAAATCACCTCATCAATTTAACAATAATAACGTAGAGCTTTAGTGTTACTTGATGCATGATTGGCCTTTGGAAATCACACGTGATGTTGCAGCGCTACAAAACTATTTAACCCTTTCATGTTTGAATGTCTTTACACGTCTTTAACAGTGATGTTTGTTGGTGAATGTGAGACGTTCATGTCACACGTGTCTGCAGCTTCACAACAACAACACCACAAACAAGGAAGTAAGTTTGGTGACATCATCAAGGTTTTGATCAGGGACTGATGTGATTGGTTCATCTGGAGGAAAACACTAATGCTTCAGCAGTTTAGTTGAAGAAATCAGCTGAACTTTGAATGGAGTCTGGTAGGGAGGCTCTGACTGATGACGAGGAGTTAATGATGAAGAGGAGTTAGTGAGGCTGTGTCTATAATTAGAGCCTGTGTGAGGCTGCTTCCTGATTGGATAACTTTCTCTCAGTCATAACAATGGAGGACTGATGGAGCTGGTTTGATGCTAAAGGTCGTCACAGAGTCCGAGGCAGCAGGAAGGAAAGCAGGGTGGGGTGGTGGTCTGCAGAGTCCGCCTCTCCTGGTCGCAGAATAGTGAAAGTTTAGACATCGATGGATCCTCAGAGAGACGAGAGTCTGGCCTGGTCCTTTAACGTCTCACCTGAGACATGAAGAAACCAGGTGTGTGAGGGAGGGAGGATGAGGATGTAGACGTGGTCAGAGTCTGGACTGACTCGTGTCTGTAAGTTCGGTATGTCAGCTGACCTGGGTCCAGACCGGATCAGATCAGATCTATGATCTACGAGCGATGCTCAGATGTTTGATCCTCGGTTTGTTCTGGAACATGACTGCGGTGAGTTCACGGATCCAGTTTTAAAGGTTTCTAAAGTAGCTTAGACCAGGACCAGGGTCCTGAAGAAGGGGGTGATAGTGATGTCATCAACGTGGCACATTGAGCAGCTGATGTGACTGACTCATGTTTATTATTATCTATTTATTTACTTGATTATGTGTTTGAGGGGCGGGGTCACATGTTCAGACCTGTCTGTAGAGCACCCCCTCCAGATCAGAGCCGGTGACACCTCAGCCTGAGACCAGAGTCCTCCTAAGCCTCTGTGACCTCAGCCACTGAGGGGTGGGTGTGTAGGAGTGGTGTTCACCTGAGGTGACGTGACTTCCTCTTTCAGGTGCTGACCTCCACAGTTTCCCGCTGCTCTGTCAACGTGACGGGGATCAGCTCCGGTTTGGACTCGGCTGTAGTGACGTTGACCTCCGGCGGCCCGTCCTGTAACTTCAGTCTGGTTCCTGAGGAGGACTCTGAGTCCACCAACTGTGACCCACATGGAGAGACCGGGACCAGCTTCATCTGTCGGGTCGGGGGTCTGGAACCCGGGACTTTGTACCGGTTCACTGTGATTTCCAGGACGGATGGAGAGAGGAGCAGCGTGTCGGTGCGTACAGGTAAGAACTCACCTGGTTCTTCTTCTTGGGTTTGGTGAAGCTGATGTGGACCAGGACAGAATCTTGGTCTGAAGGTCTGGATGATCAGATCCAGACTGAGGCTCCATGTTGAACCTCATCACCTCACATCCTTGACTCAGTCAGACCAGGACCCTGGAGTCTCAGTGGTCCCTGACTGACACTACTGAGCATGTGCAGAAGTGTCATCATGTTTAAGACTGTGTCCAGGTCTGCTTCAGCAGTTTGACCTTTGACCTCAGATCAACTTCATCACATCTAAGACTGTTTCAGTCCACACACACACACGCACGCACGCACACGCGCACGCACACACACACACACACACACACAGGTGAAGGTCTTGGTTCAGAGCTCTCAGCTCTTCAACAATGGTCTTCATCTCATCTCAAGTGTTTGTTTCCAGAACACCCCCCCCCTCAGCCACTTCCCTCCTCACATTGTGAAAGGCAGGATACAGGAGGTCTCACTGCCACTGTTTTTACAGACTGAGGCTCAGACCGAAGAGTCACAGTGACTGATCTGGATCAGACTCAGGTCATCACAGATTCCATAAACCACATGTTTTTATTACAGTGAAACATCTGGGGCCAGTTTTAAACACCTTAAGATAAGATTTTCTTTAAAGTCCAACTTAAGGTTTCCTTAAAATGTTCACTTAAGTATTGAAGGTTTTTTCCTTATCTTAGTCTTAAACTGAAGGAATCACTTAAAGTCAGTTCACACCAAACTAAAGGAGAGTTTTCCGCGATCTGAAGAACCTGATGGAGCCTCAACCAGAGGAATTGATTTGTGTCTATAGATCTGATCAGTCAGTTAATGGTTTGATCTGGTCACTCCTCTCTCCTCAGCTGTTAATGATCGGATGTTATCTGTGGATCAGATTTACTTTTCAGGACATGTTTTCTTTGTTTTCTTCTTCTCCTCTTCTGAACTGCCTGGTTTTCTTTTCTACTGCCATTTTTTTCTTCTGGTCGACTTTGTGAGACGATACAGGTGAGATGTTCACAGGTATCACAAGTGCTAATGGCAGCAAACAAATGGTCTCCATGGAAACTGTAGAATTTTACTGCTGTAAAACCTCTTTCTTTGCTGTAAATGCCTTAATGTTTCTCCTTAACTAAAGAAACATTATAAGAGATTGAGAACAACAACCTTAAGTAACTCCCTCACCTAAGGAGAAATTTAACCTTAAGTCAGACTTAAGTAGAAAACTTCAGGTGTTTTGTTCCTTATATCTCTGACAGGTTTCAGCTGTAACTCTAAGAACAGACTTTAACCACACTGTGTGACTGTGGTTACCATGGTAACAGCAGATTTTACACTGCGTTGGACGGTGGTGGACACAGCGGTCCAGGACACGCTGTCCTCAGCTGTCAGGGATCTGCCAACAGGAAACCGTGAAGTCTCCTCAGGGAGGAAACCATTATGAAGACGGGTCAGGGTTCAGGACTGACTCCTCGTCCTGTCCCTCCCTGTCTTTTTTTCTGTTTCCTGTCTGGACTCACACCATCTCCATGGAAACGTCACATTCTTCAAGAAGCTGAAACAATCTTATCGAAGTCCCCCATCACTGCTGGACCTTACAAAGACCGGATACGCTGTAAGACCTGCATGTGCTCAGTCCGACACACCAACATGGTCAACATCTACACAAGACAGGACCAGATCTAACAGGACCAGGTCCAACAGGACCCGGTCGGACAGGACCAGGTCTGACAGGACCAGGTCCAACAGGACCAGGTCCGACTGAATCAGGGTCAGGTTATATCTGATCATTATTATTATTTGTTGTTGATGTTTGTTTACAATTGTTTAAAGACAGAAAAGCAGTAAAAAAATGTTTTGTATTTTCGTTTTTTGTCTGATAAATTATTAAAGGTTCAATAAACGATCGTTGGGTGTTATGAAAACACAACAAGAAGCTCAACTGATGACCATTAGCTCATGATAGCATAGCTGTGATATTATCCACAGAAATGCTGCAAGTTAGACAGCTAGCGATAGCAACATTTGCAAGTTAGCTATCATTAGCATGTCTCCTGTAGCCATCACTTATGAAAACAGTCTGTAACATTAAGGACCATAAAGTTACTGACACATGGAGGAGAAGAAAAACCAGTTCAGTCCAGCTGGCCTTTAGCAGCTTGTAGGGTTCTCCTCTCAGTAAACCAGACCAGTATCTGCTCCACAGTTGGACTGGAACAGAAATTCAGCCTCAAACTGATCCACTGGGACCAGCCGCACCAATGACACTGACAGAGCCAGTAAAGACACTGATGGAGCTGGTAACGACACTGATGGAGCTGGTAACGACACTGATGGAGCTGGTAACGACACTGATGGAGCTGGTAACGACACTGACGGAGCCAGTAAAGACTTTAAAATCTTTATGGATGTTTTGACGGTCCACTGGCCGACCAGGATCTGAGCCGGTAGTCCTCAGTCCAGTCCACCTGGTCTCTGGTCTCGTCTCTGTCTCTGTCCGAGGCCTTTGTAGATGAAAACGTAGTTTCTTCTTCAGTGGAGGAAATTCTGGAAGGTCACTTTCACCTGAACGTTGACATCACACCTGTGGGCGGAGCCTGTGTGTTTATAAACGTGGAGAGGACCAGCAGTTAAACAGGAGGGACTCACATGCACAAGCTACCAGACCAGCTACCAAAACAAAGACTAGACAAACTTAGTTGACATCACATATGGAGAGGGTGTGGCTTCATTCTCATTACTCCACTATATCTTTACATAGAGAACAGATGTTTGCTGCTGGGTTATTGTTTAAAATCTGTTTACAGTACCCTTAGTTGATTGTTATTGATTAATTAATACATTTTTCTGATCAATTGATTGTTTCTAGTGAACCTCTGACTCACAAAAAAAGGTGGATCCTTCATCCTTCTAGAGTCCCAGGTAAACCCTAACACCCTCCTTTCCTGTCTCTTGTCTCTTGTCTCCTGTCTCAGACCCTGTTGGTCCAGCTCATCTGGAGGTCCAGCTGGACCAGGTTCAGTCTCAGTATAAAACTCTGTCTGCAGTCAACACTGATTCTTCGGGTTTGAGGGTGTTCTGGTCTCGCTCTGCCGGTCATGTGGACTGGTATGATCTGAGTCTGGAGGACACCAGCACCGGATCCACCCGCAGTACCAGAGTCATGGGCTCTGCAGCCCCCCAGTCTGGGTTCAGCTCCCTGGTCCCTGGCACTCTGTACACAGTTAGCGTTGTGGCTATAGCCGGGAACAAGAGTGCTGCACCTGTCCACACCACGGCAACTACAGGTGAGGTCCACCTTCAGGTCTATGTGTCTGTGTGTAGACCAGGTCTGGTTTTATCTAGACTCGAAATTCACCTGTTTCCATCACTGTACTTTAACTTGTCGTACAGTATTTTTTATAGTCGGTACTTTAACTTGTTTTACTGAGGTCTGAAAACTTCCTGTCCCTCGTTTCCCTCGTCCAGCTCCCTCCTCTGTCAGTGGCCTCCAGGTGGCGTCCTTGTCCTCACGCAGCCTCAGTGTCTCCTGGCAGGGGGGTCTGGGCAGAACCGAGCGGTTCAGGGTTCTGCTGACGGACCAGGACGGGGTTCTTTTGAAGAACGTCACTCTGAAAAACACAGAGACCTCCGCCAAGCTGGACGACCTACAGCCAGGGACCCCGTACACTGTCACCGTGGTAACAGAGGCAGTGGGCCTGCAGAGCTCCACTTCCAAACAGGCTGTCACAGGTATGTATTATGGGATGTTTTTAAAGCTCTGCAGTGTTTTCAGAATAAAAGCTGCTTTGTGTTGTGTCAGTAATTAAACAGTGTATAACAACATCAACGACTGCATATCTGGACATAAATTCCAGCTCTGTCGCAGCAGCAGCGTCTCACTCTGCTGTTGTTTCCAGGATATTTTAGGCCAACCACCCCCACCCCTCCCACCCCTTCCTCTCACCACAGCTAACACCTCCCCCACCCAGAAACCAGTGAGTCAGCTGAGATTAAACACAACTGTGACTCTGGTTTAACTCATGTTGTTTCACTGGCTCAACAGGTGAAAAGTCATTGCCATAGCAACAGTGTCATCATTTCACTGCCGCTGCTAATTTAATGTAAATATCAGGTATGAGTCCTGAGGAGAGTAAACGTTTGTGGTTCCTCTCTCAGTCCCAGCAGAGCTCTCAGGGCTGAGGCTGGACAACAATGGCAGCTCACACAGTCTGCTGGCCTCCTGGGCCTCACCTGAGGGGGGCGTGGACCTGTACTTGGTCACCCTGTCGGCTCTCGGATCGACCGTCCAGCGACACCTCCTGCCTCCCAATGTCACCCAGCTTTTCTTTGAGGGTCTGGCCCCCGGTCGCAGCTACCAGCTGTCAGTCCGGACCACAGCTGGAGGACAGAGTACAGAGACCAGGACCAGCGGTAGGACAGGTGGGTCAGCACCTTCAGCCCTGAGTATTGTCTGCAGGTTTTCCTCTCAGGTCAGTGTCAGGTTTTCAGGTCAATGTGAAATCATGTTGTGATGACGATGACGATGACGATGATGATGACAATGACAATTATAATGACGACTACAACGATTATGATGAAAACCACAACTATGACAATTAGGACGACGATGACTAAAATGACTATGCTGATGATGATGTTGTATTTCCCTCCGTGTTGTAAGTGCTGTATAAATAAAGTTTCTGCCCCCCCAGTGCCTGACCGGGTGGCGGCGCTCTCCTTGTCTCCTCTTGCTGATGGCGGGACCCTGAGGCTCAGCTGGACGCAGCCCACAGGTGACTGGGAGAACTACGGCGTCCTGCTGAGGACGGGCTCAGCAGTCCTGGTGAATCGGACTGTGGACAGACCGAGCAGACAGCTGTCCTTCTCCGCCCTCGGGCTCGGCCTGGTGCCGGGACGCCGCTACACCGCAGAGGTCACGGTGAACAGCGGCATTCTGGGGAACACAGCGTACTGCCATGGACGACTCGGTCAGTTCATGTTCACACTAGGTGTTTCTACCAGGAATGTTTAGAGACCCACTGAGTTTGTTATTGATCAATCACTGATCATCTTATTGATTCATTGATTTCTGGTTTAGTTTCACAACCTGCTGCAGTCAGTGTGATGTCACTCACCTACGACATCACTTCCTGTTTTTTTCTAGAAAGTGAATATAAGGAGCAGGTACTTAATGACTGTTTCTCTATTTCCATCACCTGTTAGCATCACCTGAGAAGGTGGAGCAGGTGCTGAACTAATGAAACTAATGGACATCCAAAGATAGAAAGATAGAATTATCTCCTATCATGTATCCATTAACTCATTGTTGATAATAACAATAATAATCTGGCGGACAGATGGAAAGTGTCAGGTGTGGGGAGATGAACACCTGGTTCACAGGTGGTTTGTTGTACTAATGTTGCCCCCCCCCCCCAGCTCCTCGCCCTGTGCAGCAGCTGCTCGTCCGTCACGCCGATGACTCCTCTGTGAGCGTCCTGTGGAGTGGCCCGGACGGTGAGTGGGACGGCTTCACGGCGTTCCTCAGACCGGCGGACACCGACGCTGTGGTGGCTCAGAGGCTCCTCCCCTCGGAGTCCAGAGACTGCACCTTCAACGTCCTCACCTCAGGACGCCGCTACGCCATCACCGTGACAACCAACAGCGGGAACCTGAGCAGCTCTGCCTCTGTGACGGCGTGGACCAGTACGTAGAACCAGTCCAGACCATCAGCACCACGTGTTGGTCTCAGAACCAGTCCAGGATAGGATCCACTGTTCTCTAACCCCTCAGCTATAGATTATAGACAGAGTATTGATTATCGATTAACCATGCACCTCACACACTGCACAGCAACAGGTGTAGCTGTTTATGCAGCATCAGAATTATCCAACACATATGAACAATGGCCTGACCAGGTGATGACGTCACCATTAAAACACTAAACGCTTCCCTGTTGTGTCGGTGACAGTTAGCTAACTGTTAGCGTAGCCCAACAAAACAAACAGGGGTTCTAAACTTAAACAAAAATACAAACTGAAAGTGGTACAGTAAAAAAATATATTCAACAAATAATTCATAAATTAAAAAGTCAGTATCTTAAATTTGAGCACAAAGTGACGTGAGGGAGAAGATGCTCTGATGTAGGACTTCCTTCTGAAAGAGGGTTCAGTTTTTAACACACTAATCAATTCTGACATAAATCATTAAACAAACATGTTTGATTTGATATTGAGAACACACAGACTCCCCTCCACCAGCTCTGAGGTCAGTTAGAGAAACACCAAATCTAAAACAGGATGTTACTGCTAATTTACTCACAGACCACCGGGGGGCGCTGGAGGACCAATCTCTCTCTCCCTCTGCACTGTGGTCATGTGATCAGTGGTGAGAGATGCAGTGTGTGATGATCTGACTGACAGGGCTGTTTTCTAGTCTACATCCTGTTCCTGCTGTGGTGACCTGCTGGTCCTGGTCCTGGTCCTGTGTCAGTCCCACAGTTCAGCCTGTCTGATGATGGTCTCTCTGTCTGTGTCCGTCCTCTCAGGTCCGGCTCAGGTGGGCAGGCTGCAGGTTTCTAACCTCGGCACCACTGACAGTCTGCGGGCTCAGTGGCTCCGAGCCTCTGGGGATCTGGACTCGTACGAGGTCTTGCTGGTCCACGACAGCAGCGTCATCAAGAACGAAAGTGTGGAGGCCAACGCCACCAGTGTCGGCTTCCACGCCCTGAGAGCCGGAGCTCTGTACAGGGTGGTGTTAACCACGGTCAGAGCCGGACACACCTCCAGACAGGTGGTGGCAGAGGGACGCACCGGTAAGAGAAATCTGATTCCTCATGTTCTGCAGAGGTCAGAGGTCAGAGGTCAGACTGCAGAGTCACAGAGTTAATGACGTGAACTCAGTGATGTTACAACATGAGTTTGTTTTTAAATGTGAGACAATAGATACACTCATCCTCAGTGTGTGTGTGTGTGTGTGTGTGTGTGTGTGTGTGTGTGTGTGTGTGTGTGTGTTCAACTAAAAGCAGGATATTATTGAAAAGCAGGAATTTGTCAGGAATTTTCAGGAAGTGTCGAAAACAACAATAAAAAAAACCTTTCAGAGACTTCCTGTCAGAGACTTCCTGTCAGGAAGAGGACAAACTTCATCATTCAATTTAAAGACGTTTCTGCTGCTGGAGAACATGTGGAGGAATGTTTCAGAGACAGTGGACACATGAGGACTGATATATATCATAAGATCAAAGGGCGTGATATTACTGATGGTTGTTTCTTCCTGCGTCTCTGACCTTCTTCCATCAGTCCCTGCAGCCGTGGGCGAGGTGACAGTCAGTAACAACGGTCGTATGGACTTCCTCAGTGTGTCGTGGCGTCCGGCTGCAGGTGAGGTGGACAGTTACCTGGTGACTCTGAGCGACCGGGAGAAGACGGTTCACACTCTGGCTGTTTCTAAGTCCAGTCCAGAGTGTGTCTTTAACTCCTTGGTGTCCGGACGCCTCTACAACATCTCCATCACATCCCGCAGCGGCAGCTACCACAACCACACCTTCGTCCAGGAGAGAACACGTAAGTCCATCACTTACTTGTCTGTTTTTGTGGTGTCGGACCGGTGCCACTGAGGGTCAAACTTCATCACTGAGTCTGGAAACAACAGCTGACATGTAATGTAACATGTAATGATGTAATGATAATAATAATGATTGAACTGTATTTACACAGCAGGAGTTAAAACAGGAAATCATTAAAAAACTGGGAAAACGTTCAAATCAAAAACATTAAAAAAAACCTCTGAGGTAATTAAAAGCTAAATTGAACAGGTGTGTTTTCAGTTGTTTAGAAACATCCACTCATCCATTCCTCTCATATTTCTTGGAAGTGTTGTTCCACAGTCGAGGTCACAGTGGGTGAAGAGCTTCCCCAGGTTTATTTTGGGGACATTAGGGACATTTCTGAATCAGCTGAAGTTTCTCAATTGACTTTTTTGGGAATACCAGTAGAAAGAGTGTCACAGTTTCCAGTCTGCTTGAAGACAAAGAATGAAGGAGCTTCTCATCAGCTTTGTTGAGTTAAAAACAGACGCACTCTGGCAACATTTCTTAGGAGGAAGAAAGCGGTCATGGTTACGTTGCTTATGTGGGATTTGAAACGTCAATCAGAGTCTAAAATTACATATAAATATGAAAGTTCATGTTGTGTTCCCTCGTCATGACGGCGAGTTATCAGTCTTCTTACCCACTGTCCTCTCTCAGAGCCGTCAAAGGTCCAGAACCCGACAGCGACCCACGCTGCCCGGGATGACTACCTGAAGGTCTACTGGCGTCACGCTGCTGGAGACTTCGACCTGTACCAGGTGTTCATCAAACACAACAACGTGTTCCTGCAGAACCAGACGGTGCTGAAGACGCAGAACGAGTGTGTGTTTAACGGCCTGGTGCCAGGAAGACTCTACACGGTGCTGGTGAACACGCGGAGCGGGAAATATGAAGCCAGCGCCTCCACCCACGGCAGGACCCGTGAGTGACCTCTGACCTCTGACCTACCTGCACTGGGGTCAAAAGTTTAGTCTAAAGCCAGGAGGTGGCTCCTCCATGAAACTTTGACCTGTTCTGACCTTTAGGAGATCAGCCAATAACTGAAGGCTGATTAACATGGTACTTACATAGACCTGCTGGACCTGAACCAGATCAGACCAGATCAGGAGAGCCCCATAGAGTCACTGTAAATGGTGTGTGGTCAGTTGGGACGATGGAAAGTGATCAGATTTTATTGATACCAGTGTCGTTATTGATTCTGTTATTGGTCTAATTCTTTATTGATTTCTGCTCAGTCTGTTTTCTGATGTCTGAGTGTGAAGCCTGGACTTTTACTTCCTGTCCGCCATGAGTTTGACATCATTGTTTTGCAACTGTCAGAAAAACCTGCATCCACAGCTGTCCTGATGTTTCCAGAGTGTTTATTCACATGATTAAATCAGACAGACTGACTCCACCCCCTCCTGTTCCTGCAGTCCCATCAGCGGTCCGGTTCCTGGTCCTGGCCAGGCAGGGGACCGAGGACCTGAGGGTGACATGGTCCGCCGCTCTGGGTGACGTGGATCACTACGAGGTGCAGCTGTTGTTCAACGACATGAAGGTGTTCCCTCCCATCACTCTGGGCAGTGGCGTTGGGGAGTGTGTGCTGTCCTCGCTCACACCTGGACGCCTCTACAAGATCCTGGTTTCAACCTTCAGCGGCCCCAACCAGAGAGCCCAGTTTATAGAGGGCCGCACAGGTCAGGAGGGGGGAGGGGGGACACCTCACAACAGCTGACAGGGTCTGGGTATCATCAGATAGTCCATGACTCATTTGTAATTTAAAACAACAAACCTTTGAGTATGGGATTTGTTTCAAAACCAAAATGGAAAAACCGTGATTCCTTTTATCATTATTTTGTTTGAAACTAAAAACCAGATTTACACGGTTTTGTTTGATTTTTAATTTGAAACCAAAAATGAATAATAAAATCATGTGATCTGTTCGTTTTCTGCCAGAAAATCTCATTTAAAAAATGGTCCAATTTTGAACAGACAGGAAGAGGAAGTGAAGTGTAAAACAGTCAAAATAAAAGCCAGGAGGACATGAAGGTATAATATTAAGCAAGCACAGGATCTATAATGTAATGTAATGTTAGAAGACAGGTAGACGAATAACCAGCTCCAATAATAGATTATTAATCTCTGAGAGGAAAGACTCTGTAAATATAAACCAGGTGAGACTCTGTGTCTTCAGTTCCCAGCAGAGTGAAGAACATCCATGTCAGTAACAGTGGAGACAGCAGCAGTCTGAAGGTGAGCTGGACTCCGGGTCAGGGAGACGTGGACGGGTTCTCTGTGTTTCTGTTCAGACAGAGCAGACAGCTGGATGTCCGCCGCGTCCTCAAACACCAGAACGAGGTGACGTTCGGATCCCTGCAGCCCGGACAGGTGTACACTGTGACCGTCCAGTCTGTGAGCGGAGAGCTGGTCAACAACAACACTGCCTCAGGACGCACAGGTCAGCACACACCTGTACACAAATCTGTACACACACTTGTACACACACTTTTACACACACCTATACACACACCTGTACAGTGTATGTTGTACTAAAGTTGGTACTTGATGATACCAACTTTCAGTGTAACAGTTTTCTATCAGCTGATCAATAACTAATAATCTCTTCAGTGTTGAAAACACTCAGATTCCTGAGTCTGGAGCTGTTTCCTCCCGCTGCTGTTTTTCACAGTAAAGGTTCAGGAGTGTATTCATGGTCATGTAAGTTAAAGAGAAGAAGAGGAAGACTCTCTTTCTCTGCTGACATCTAGTGGCCACTTAAAGAAAACCATCTCCAGACTCAGCTTTTCTTTTCGTTTCTTTTTCCACCATAACCTCCAACAATCCCTACCTAACACCCACCCTCCCGTCCTGTCTCCAGTCCCCTCAGCAGTGACGGGGGTCCAGGTGGAGAACCTTCACACCACCTGCAGCCTCCAGGTGAACTGGCAGGAAGCTCTGGGTGTGGCTGACGGGTACATCCTGCAGGTTCTGGACAGCAGAGGTGGTCTGGTGACAAACTCCTCTCAGCCCTCTGGACACACCAGCTACAGATTCGACGGCCTCACCCCGGGAAAGAAGTACCGAGTCCTAGTCCAGACCACCAGCGGGGGGGTCCACAGCCCGGGGGTCAACGCAGAGGCTCGGACACGTAAGACTTCCTGTTTCTAACTCAAACAAGGTGGAATGGTTCTATAGCATCAGGAAGGTTTGGAGTCTGAATGTTAAAAGATTAAATCTTTATAGAATGAAGAGATCATTTAAAAAAATTTTTTTTGATTATTTGTCAAGAAAAAAGGTGGAAGGTTTCAGATAATAAAGTTTTAATGTAAAAAAAATCATAAAAAGTTGTAATTTTTACACAAAAAAAGTAATTTCTTAGAAAAATTATTATGAAATTGAAAATGATGTAAAAAAAAAATACTTTGAATAAAATTGGAAGGTTCCGACAAAAAAGGGTTTAAGAGCAAAGTCAAAATTCTTTGACCGAAAATGTTTCTTATATTTAATTCAAGAAAAGAAGTTAAAACATTTCAAGCAAAAAGACAAAAAGACAAAATGTCAGAAAGACAAAAAGACATAAAGAGAAAAAGAAAAAGAGAAAAAAAGACAAAAAGAGTGTTTCGTGAATAATGTTTAAATATTTCCAGAAAGTCTTTAGAGAACATTGGTCTCTGGTTCATGGTCTTATGTGGTTTTAGTCTCTGGTCTTATGTGGATTTATTCTTGAGGTCTGAGCCCTGAACCTGGATCAATCTGAAGTGTCTGCTGCACTGATACATATTGAACATGTACAGACTAAATATGGTCAGTTTTCTTCCCATCAGGCCCTGCAGCCGTCACCGACCTGGCCGTGAAGATCAACACCACCAGTAGCCTGTCCTTCCTCTGGTCTCCACCAGAGGGCGAGTTCGAGCTCTACGAGATCTTCTTGTATAAAAGTGATGAATCGCTGCAGGAGAGACAGCGAGCCCAGTCCAGCAGTCAGCAAGTCTCCTTCCAGGGTCTCAGACCTGGCGCCCTCTACAGGATGGTCATCCTGACCCACAGCGGAGACCAGACCAACCAGACCTCCATCTTGGCCAGGACAGGTGAGGGGGGAGGGAATAGTTGATATGATTAAGGATGAGTCATGATCTTACAGGTATTTCATTCACTGATCACTGATCATGGATCAATGGTCATTGGGACCATGTCTCCTCCTCCTCCTTAGTCCCAGCAGCCGTGATCTCTCTGAGGGCTAACAGTGGAAACCAATCTGAGTCTCTGTGCGTGACCTGGGGGCGTGGCCTCGGTGATGTCAGTGGTTTCATGTTGTCTCTCTACAAACCTGACAACTCCAAACAGGCCGAGCAGCAGCTGGACTCAGAGGCCTTTGAGTTCGTCTTCTCAGACCTGGTCCCGGGTCGACTATACCGAGCTGAGGTCCTGAGTCTGAGCGGAGAGCTCAGCAACAGAGCCATCACCCTGGGCCGGACCGGTGAGATTGATCATTATTATTATCAATTAGATGTTGATCCGCATCTAATTGATTTAGATAATCAATCAATGAATAAAATGATCAATCAGAGTTTGACACGTGGAGCTAAGATTTGGTTTTACTTTGTCATGAACAACTACATCACACAAACATTCACAACCCTCCTCCCCAAAAGCTCCCAGACCTCCAACCTCCTTCCTGTTCAGGGGGGTCACCAACACCTCCCTGGAGATCACATGGAGTGGTCCTGTGAGCTCCGACTATGACAACTTCGACCTGCAGTGGACTCCTGTAGACCGGCTGTCCGTCATCAACCCATATCACAGCCGGACATCCGGCAGCCGCATCCTGGCCGGGATGTTCCCTGGACGACTCTACACCTTCAGCCTCCGAACTGTCAGCGGGGACACGGAGGCCGGGGCCACACCCACCTACAGCACAGCCATCCACAGCAGCATCCGAACCAGTAGGTGGCAGCAGTTCACTTCACTTCACCTCACTTCACTTTACTTCACTTAATTTCACCTCACTTCACTTCATTTCAGTTCACTTGAGTTCACTGCAGTTCACTGCAGTTCACCTCAGTTCACTTCACTGTACCTCAGTTCTCATCACTTCATTTCAGTTCACTTGAGTTCACTGCAGTTCACTGCAGTTCACCTCAGTTCACGTTCATGTACCTCAGTTCACTTCACTTCATTTCAGTTCACTTGAGTTCACTGCAGTTCACCTCAGTTCACTTCAATGTACCTCAGTTCACTTCACTTCATTTCAGTTCACTTGAGTTCACTGCAGTTCACCTCAGTTCACTTCACTTTACCTCAGTTCACTTCACTTCATTTCAGTTCACTTGAGTTCACTGCAGTTCACCTCAGTTCACTTCACTGTACCTCAGTTCACTTCACTTCATTTCAGTTCACTTGAGTTCACTGCAGTTCACCTCAGTTCACTTCAATGTACCTCAGTTCACTTCACTTCATTTCAGTTCACTTGAGTTCACTGCATTTCACCTCAGTGCACTTCACTTGAGTTCACCTCAGTTCACTTCACCTCAATTCACTTGAGTTCAGTTCACTTCAGTTCACTTGAGTTCACTGCATTTCACCTCGGTTCACCTCAGTTCACCTCAGTCCACCTCAGTTCAGTTCACCTCAATTCATTTGAGTTCACTTCACTTCATTTCAGTTCACTTGAGTTCACTGCATTTCACCTCAGTTCACTTCACTTCATTTCAGTTCACCTCAGTTCACTTCACTTCATTTCAGTTCACTTGAGTTCACTTCAGGTCACCTCAGTTCACTTCAGTTCACCTCAGTTCCCCTCAGTTCACTTCAGTTCAGTCCACATCAGTTCACTTCAGTTCACCTCAGTCCACATCAGTTCACTTGAGTTCACTGCATTTCACCTCAGTTCACTTCACTTCATTTCAGTTCACCTCAGTTCACTTCACTTCATTTCAGTTCACTTGAGTTCACTGCAGTTCACCTCAGTTCACTTCAGGTCACCTCAGTTCACTTCAGTTCACCTCAGTTCCCCTCAGTTCACTTCAGTTCAGTCCACATCAGTTCACTTCAGTTCACCTCAGTTCACTTCAGTTCACTTGAGTTCACTGCAGTTCACCTCAGTTCAGTTCACCTCAATTCACTTCAGTTCACTTCACTTCATTTCAGTTCACTGCAGTTTGCCTCAGTTCACTTCAATTCACCGTGGTTCACTTCACTTCAGCTCATTTCAGTTCACTTCAGTTCACTGCATTACACCTCATTTCACTTCACTTCACCTCAGTTCATTCAGTTGACCTCAGTTCACTTTGGTTCACTGCAGTTCACCTCGCTTCACCTCAGTTCACCTCTCTTAACTGTTGGTATTTAATCTGCTGATGATGCGTTCATGGTCTTCGTAAATCACTGTGTTAATGTCATACTCGCTCTGCTGTCGTCGTCTCCTGCTGAAGAGCCGGGGCGAGTCCACGGCCTCCACTGTCGCCCTCAGAGCTCCAACTCCATCTCCTGCTCGTGGGGGCCTCCGGTGGCCGACTACGACTCCTACACCGTCGAGTGTCTCCTCCAGGACTCCCAGACGCTGGTTTACTCCAGACGCACCAGCGGAAATGCCACCACCTACGTCATCACCCAGCTGGAGCCCCACAAACGCTACACGGTCTCTGTGAAGGTGATCTCAGACCAGACGACCAGCGACGCGGCTCAGGACGACGTGGTCACCATGATTGACCGTAAGGGGGGCGGGGCATAAAGACCAGAGTCCAGCATCAGGCTTTATGAATTGCTCAGGTTTAGACCAGGACTTACTTTTTATCAAATCAAGTGTCAAATGAAGATTTCTAAAGCGCCCTGTCATGACTCCCCCAGGTCCTCCTGTCCCCCCCCTCAGTACCCGGGTCAGTGATAAGTCCGCTGTGGTTACCAAGTCCTCCATCATCTTCAGGTTCAACTGCAGCTGGTTCAGTGACGTCAACGGAGCCGTCAGGTTCTTCACTGTGGTGGTGACTGAGTCTGAAGGTACCGACACCCTGACAGCGCACCATAATCATATCTGATTGGTTGGTTCAGTCACAGCAGGCGGAGCCAGACTGAGCAAACACCTCCACATGCTCTGATTTTAAATTCATCTTCCAACATTAACATAGCAGGGCTACATCAGTGCTCATTTAATCCTCCAACACCTGTACCTGTACCTGCACCTTTCTTACCTGCAGGATTATGGCTGATTTCACAAATATTAATAATAATGGAAAACAATTGATGATATTAATATTTCATATTTTCTTTGTTAGTATTTTAACCAAAGTTACAGTTAACCGAGTCTGTCTATGAAAACAGCTTTTCTCTTCCTGGCTCCGCCCTCTGAGGTGCAACACAATCAGTGAGATTATTTTCTGTAAAAACTACATTGTCTCAATATTTATAGAAATTTAAATGTAAAGAACTTGGAGTTACTGAAGAACATGTCGCAGTATTTAAGGAAACTGGACTCTGACTGCTTTTCCCTGTCTTTCATTTCTGGAGGTGTTGACAATGTGCAGCCGGACCAGCAGCACCCTCTGCCCTCCTACCTGGACTATAAGTCCAACAGCTCCATCAAGTCCTACCAAACCAGATACTTCCACAGTAACTGCACCGAGGGCCCCCACAGCTTTGAGATCAACGTGGGGACGGGGATGGAGTCACTTGGAGGGTCCTGCGACCACAGAGACACAGATCCAGAGACCAGCAGAGACCTGAACCAGTTCTGTGATGGACCACTGAAGCCTAAAACTGCCTACAGGTACTGAGCAGAGGGAGTTCTCACTCTTCAGGTTTTAGACTCAGAACTAAAATCCAGTTTATTGCCCCAGTTTATTTCCAAAGAATTTTAACTGCAACATCATCATTATGTCATCTTTGTCAGTTACAACAGTTTGTAAAAACCAGCTGTGCTTAAAGTCAGTGAGAACGAGACTCTTTGTCTTTACCTTTGATTCTCCCCAACAGAAACCTGAGGAGGCTCCCTCTCCTGTAGTGACAGATGTGACAGATGTTGTCCTCACAAAGTAAACACAAGTAGCAGATAGAAAATACAGAACTTAATGTACTCAATAACATCATATGAGTAAATATGAAGAGTAAAAAGTATCATCAGTGTAGAATCCTGCAGGTGTTTATTGTCGTAGAATCGCTGAGTTCAGTAGATGAACTGAAGCTGGTGTGTGCTGTTTGCTTGTGTCCCTCAGACTCAGTGTTCGAGCTTTCACTCAGCTGTTTGACGAGGAGAGAAGCGACTTCCCCATGTCCTCTCCTCTGTACACCGACACATACCTGTCCCTCCCTGTGGTCACCGAGGCCGGTGAGGACAAAGCAGGAGGAAGGCTCTGTCTGTCTGTTGTAAAGAGAACAAACACTAGTGCTCATGCTAACAGCAGTCAGGTGGTAGGAGGGAAGAAAAAACAGATGTTATCTGACTGTTTGTCTCCTGCAGAACCTCTGGGCGGCGTGATCGAGGGCGTCAGTGCTGGGCTGTTCCTCATCATCATGATGGTGGGGGTCACCGCTCTGCTCGTCTGCAGACACAGAGCTCGCAAAGTGTGAGTATCTACAGACACAGTGAGGAACTGACACAGTAACGAGCCGCTGTAACGAGCTGCTGTAACGAGCCGCGGTAACGAGCCGCTGTAACGAGCCGCTGTAACGAGCCGCTGTAACGAGCCGCTGTAACGAGCCGCTGTAACGAGCCGCTGTAACGAACCGCTGTAACGAGCCGCGGTAACGAACCGCTGTAACGAGCCGCTGTAACGAACCGCTGTAACGACCCGCTGTAACGAGCCGCGGTAACGAGCCGCTGTAACGAGCCGCTGTAACGAGCCGCTGTAACGAGCCGCTGTAACGAGCCGCTGTAACGAGCCGCTGTAACGAGCCGCTGTAACGAGCCGCGGTAACGAACCGCTGTAACGAGCCGCTGTAACGAGCCGCTGTAACGAGCCGCGGTAACGAGCCGCGGTAACGAGCCGCGGTAACGAGCCGCTGTAACGAGCCGCGGTAACGAGCCGCTGTAACGAGCCGCTGTAACGAGCCGCTGTAACGAGCCGCAGTAACGAGCCGCTGTAACGAGCCGCTGTAACGAGCCGCTGTAACGAACCGCTGTAACGAGCCGCTGTAACGAGCCGCTGTAACGAGCCGCTGTAACGAGCTGCTGTAACGAACTGCTGTGTGTTTCAGTGTTGAGGAGAGAGCAGGAGTCAGGATGAGTGTGAGGAGAGAGAGAGCGACATCAGGAGGTCACCTGGGAAACAGAGGGTAAGAACGGTACTACTGTAAAACTACTGTAATACTACCATAATACTACTGTAATACTACTGTAATACTACTATACTACTCAAGTACAGTACAGTAAACCTGCTCGTGTTGCTCTGATGATTCTTCTTCATCATGTGGTTGTGACACTAACATCTGCTCCTCTTCCTCTCGTCTCCAGAAACCGTCGTATCTCCAGGTGAGACATCAACCTGCTGCTTCATGTCTTCACCTGGGACGTGTTCTTGTCTTAAACCTTCTGTCTCTTTCAGTCCCATCAAGATCCTGAACTTTGAGTCTCACTACATCAAACTTCAGGCTGACTCCAACTACCTGCTGTCAGAGGAGTACGAGGTAATCTACACATACAGCAGCTACGGGGGGTGGGGTGGGGGTGGGGGTAGGGGGCTCTGATGACCTCTGAACCCTGTTCTCGTCCCATCAGGACCTGAAGGACGTTGGCCGTAATCAGCCTCTGGACTCGGCTCTGCTGCCAGAGAACCGTGGGAAGAACCGGTATAACAACATCCTTCCCTGTGAGTGAGCCAGAGTCCGCACATTCGGGGGGGGGGGGGTTCAGGGTCTGAACTGAGTCTGTGGTTTCTGTGTCCAGACGACTCCACCAGGGTGAAGCTGTCCTACGTAGACGATGATCCTTGCTCCGACTACATCAATGCCAGCTACATCCCTGTAAGACCCCTCCTGAGCCTGGTCCAGGCTGCAGTCCTGAGTCTGGCCCAGAGTCTGGCCCAGAGTCTGGCCCAGAACCTGCAGAGCCTGGTCCAGAGTTCGGTCCAGACTCCAGTACAGAGTCTGGCCCAGAGTCTGGCCCAGAACCTGCAGAGCCTAGTCCAGAGTCCGGTCCAGACTCCAGTACAGAGTCTGGTCCGAAGTGGACAACACTGCTGACGCTGTGTGTTTTCAGGGGAATAACTTCCGGCGGGAGTACATCGCCACTCAGGGCCCTCTGCCGGGAACCAAAGACGACTTCTGGAAGATGGTTTGGGAACAGAACGTCCACAACGTGGTGATGGTCACTCAGTGTGTGGAGAAAGGAAGGGTGGGTAGTGACATCATCATTTCATCTGCTGAAAAGTGCGGTTCTGTCAGAGGAACGTCACGCCTCGTTCCACCTCCACAGAAGCACCCTGAATCAGCTGTTTGTGTGTTTGTGCACATTCAGGTGTCTCTGTTTAAGTGTGTTGGCTGGTCTGAGGTCTGTGGGAGGAGCCTCACTACAGTGACTCTGCCCACCAGACAACCGACAGCAGCAGCAGATGAAACAAACAATAAAGTGACTGCTTCATCTTCTTCTCTGCCTCCAGGTGAAGTGTGATCACTACTGGCCCTTTGACCAGGATCCTCTGTACTACGGAGACCTGATCGTCCAGATGTTGTCGGAGTCCGTCCTACCTGAGTGGACCATCCGAGAGTTCAACATCTGCAGCGTATGCTACCTTTGATTTCATCTCTACACCGTCGTCATCGTTTACAACCAGGAA
The DNA here is from genome assembly GCF_002260705.1 of Seriola dumerili. Lineage (NCBI taxonomy): Eukaryota > Metazoa > Chordata > Actinopteri > Carangiformes > Carangidae > Seriola > Seriola dumerili. Next base: position 736,706 of record NW_019174672.1, read on the forward strand.
ATCTGAAGAGAAAGGAACTAAAATCATTTCGCCAGTGTTTGAACTTAAATTTCACGATATGATAAATAAATAATGTTGTCAGAACTTCAACATCCTGCGTTAAAAGAAGTAAACTTTTCAGGTTCTGGGCCTGATTCTGGACCTGTTTCTGAACCTGTATATCTGTGTGTCAGGAGGAGCAGCTGAGCTTCACCCGCCTGGTCCGTCAGTTTCACTACACGGTGTGGCCCGATCACGGAGTCCCAGAGACCACCCACTCCCTCATCCAGTTTGTCCGGACTGTCAGGGACTACGTCAACAGGACTCCTGGATCTGGACCCACCGTCGTCCACTGCAGGTACAGAACATATATGTACTGTAAATAAAATACTATATATAACCTGTTAGTTTACAGTCTCCATGACAACGTACAGAACAACTTTAAGATGAAGTGTAATTAGCTATTATTTTGATGATCGATTACATGACATAAAAAATGAGTGTCCATGTTCTGAGATGTGATTTTGTTGAAAATGTCACATGACAAGTGTTTTCTGTTTGTTCTATCAAAAAAAATCAAATCAAAAAAACAAATAAACTGGAGCAAGAAAAGAGATGTGATGTCATTGTGTGCGTGTGTGTGTGCGTGTGTGTGTGCGTGTGTGTGTGCGTGTGTGTGCGTGTGTGTGTGTCAGTGCTGGTGTGGGTCGTACAGGGACCTTCATCGTTCTGGATCGAGTGCTGCAGCAGCTGGACTCCAAGGACACGCTGGATATCTACGGCTCCGTGTTTGACCTGAGACTCCACCGATCACACATGGTGCAGACTGAGGTAGGACTGCAAGGCATTATGGGAGGTGTGTGTGTGTTTGTGTGTGTGTGCAGTCACACAGGTGTTTGTTTTGGTTTTTTTAATCCTTCACATTGTATCCAGAATCCAGAAACAGGTGACTGCAGGTGTTGTTGATGTTTACTGAATGTTGTGTTGTTGTTGTTGTTGTCTTGTTTTTGTTTACTGAACGTTGTGTTGTTGTTGTTGTTGTCTTGTTGTTGTTTACTGAACGGTGTGTTGTTGTTGTCTTGTTGTTGTTTACTGAGCGTTGTGTTGTTGTTGTCTTGTTGTTTACTGAATGGTGTGTTGTTGTTGTCTTGTTGTTGTTTACTGAACGGTGTGTTGTTGTTGTCTTGTTGTTTACTGAACGGTGTGTTGTTGTTGTTTACTGAGTGTTGTGTTGTTGTTGTTGTGTTGTTGCTGTTGTTGTTGTTTACTGAGTGTTGTGTTCTCCTGTTCTCAGTGTCAGTACTCGTACCTCCATCAGTGCGTCAGAGACGTTCTAAGAGCCAGGAAGCTTCGCAGCGAGCAGGAGAACCTCCTCTGCCCCGTCTATGAGAACGTGAACCACAGAGGTGAGTGAGGTCACAGCAGCTCAGTGTCATCACAGTGACATCACAGTGAACTCATCCTCACACGTGTCCGTCCTTCCTCCACAGAGATGCTGAGCTACAGACGTTAATGTTGTTGTGAGACGCAGCACATCTATTTTTCTACCACTGTTTATATTAGAGAGAAACTTTATGATTATTTATGTAACACACCTGTACATACACCTGCGTCATACTGTGTCTGTATATATCCTGCAACAGATGTTTTTTATAAGAGATAATGTTTCAAGCCTACAAGGCACATGACCAGAAGAGTCAGAGGAGTCAGAGGAGTCAGGTGAGTCAGGTGAGTCAGGTGAGTCAGGTGAGTCAGGTGAGTCAGGGGTCCGGAGTCTGATCCTCTGTATGAAGGTCTCAACAGAGCAGCTGTGGTCTGATTCAGGACAGTGAGCTGGTGTCTGTGTCTTTAAGTTTATTGTGCAGCAGCTTTCAACCAACTACACCTGAACTACACCTGAAATACATCTAAACTACACCTAAACTACACTCTCTACACCTACACTACACCAACTACACCTACACTACACCCTCTACACCTAAACTACACCAACTACACCTACACCCTCTACACCTACACTACACCCTCTACACCTACACTACACCAACTACACCTAAACTGCACCCTCTACACCTACACTACACCAACTACACCTAGAGAACCTCTTCTGCCCGTCTATGAGAACGTGAACCACAGAGGTGCAGTGAGGTCACAGCAGCTCAGTGTCATCACAGTGACATCACAGTGAACTCATCCTTCACACGTGTCCGTCCT
>NW_019174672.1:738923-754358 GCF_002260705.1 Seriola dumerili
AACTGCACCCTTCACACTAAAGCTACACCGAACCTACACCTATAACTGCACCCTCTACAACCTAAACCTACCACCAACTACAGCCTAAACTGCACGCCTCTACACCTACACTTACAGCCAACTACACCTAAACTGCCGCACGCCTCTTACAACCTAACTAACACTACCTACCACACTCTACCACCTACACTACACTACACCTCCCTACACCCCTACACCTAACACACCCTCTCCTATCACCAGCTACACTACGACACCACTCCTACATACACCGTCTACCACCACTCACCCCTCTACCACCCTACAACACCCCTACACTACACTACACCTCTACACCTAACTAACACCAAACTACACCTACACTACAAACCCTATCCTCCTCTCTGGACGTTAATGTTGTTGTGAGACGCAGCACATCTATTTTTCTACCACTGTTTATATTAGAGAGAAACTTTATGATTATTTATGTAACACACCTGTACATACACCTGCGTCATACTGTGTCTGTATATATCCTGCAACAGATGTTTTTTATAAGAGATAATGTTTCAAGCCTACAAGGCACATGACCAGAAGAGTCAGAGGAGTCAGAGGAGTCAGGTGAGTCAGGTGAGTCAGGTGAGTCAGGTGAGTCAGGTGAGTCAGGGGTCCGGAGTCTGATCCTCTGTATGAAGGTCTCAACAGAGCAGCTGTGGTCTGATTCAGGACAGTGAGCTGGTGTCTGTGTCTTTAAGTTTATTGTGCAGCAGCTTTCAACCAACTACACCTGAACTACACCTGAAATACATCTAAACTACACCTAAACTACACTCTCTACACCTACACTACACCAACTACACCTACACTACACCCTCTACACCTAAACTACACCAACTACACCTACACCCTCTACACCTACACTACACCCTCTACACCTACACTACACCAACTACACCTAAACTGCACCCTCTACACCTCCTAAACTACACCAACTACACCTACACCCTCTACACCTACACTACACCCTCTACACCTACACCCTCTACACCTATACTACACCCTCTACACCTACACCCTCTACACCTACACTACACCCTCTACACCTATACTAGCCCTGAGTGGTGACTGCAGGTTTCCCTCTCAGGCTGCATACCTCCAGCAGAGGAGGTAGATATTCTATTGAAACAGTAGTTGAATGATCAGTTAATACAAACAGAGCAGTAGATACAGTATTTATTTTATTGATCCAGTAGTTGATTGTTCAGTAAATAGAAACACCTGAATGAAAACAGCTGAGTGATAACAGGCAGGTAATACGACAGAGACACTAATGATGAGCAGGTGAGACAGGATGTTCATCAGTCTGTTCAGGCCTCATCACAGTGTGTTGATGTTGGGTTGTTGTGTATCTGTTGTTGTGTATCAATATGTGTTTGTATGTAAGATATTATTTTAATGTGTAACATGTATTTTTACTTCAATTCATTAAACAGCTGAGACCATGTAGAAATATTTACTCTGATTATTTATCAATCATCAGTCAAGACGGTGACTTCACTGACATCACAGTCACAGTAAGAGTACATAATGTACACACTGTACACACAGTACACACACTGATTTATACTGATGTATACAGTGTGTATACTGTGTGTAGTTGTGTTATATTGTGGTATTAGTACGTTTATGTCTGTATAGTAACTGAACAGTTTTTTCCTGTATTATACAGTATTTCACTTTCTGATGTGTTCATAGTACTGTATGTATTTCAGATTACTTTGTGGTGTGTTCACAGTACTGTATGTATTTGCCCCCCCCCGGTGTGTCCCGTACTCCACGGACCGCGCATGCTCGGTGCCGCAGGAGTTCAGCACATTGGAAGTGTCGGAAGTTTAGCAGCAGTGATTTAGCCCGACAGGCTAACAGCGGAGACTCGGTCCCACCGTCAAAAACTTGGTTTTCTGCCACAAAAAAGTGCGTTTGGACGGAACCTCCCACCCCACGTTGAAGCACGGAGGAGTGTCGATGGATTTAAACCGTTTTTCGCAGTTTGATTGGCACAAACGGGGCCGTTAGAGAGCTTTGAAAGAAGTTGTGATTGTTTTTTGGCGCTCTGGCAGCGCAGAGGAAAGATGGAGGATCTGCGGGTGTAGCAGCGGCTAACGTTAGCTGGCTCCTCCGTCTACTGCCAGCGTCGGTCGGGGACAAACCTGAGCTGCTTCACCGCTGTGTGGAAAAGACTGGCCGCTGTTTTCCAAGACGCTGACGGGGCCTGGTGAGTACGGCTGGATGAAAGGAGCCGTGTTTTCACGTTTCTTTACGGGCTAGCGGGCGGAGAGCGTCGGTGTGTGGGAGCTAACTGTAGCCTTGGAGCTAATCACCAGAAATGAGCGTTAGCTTATTGAAGCGTAGCTTCGTGCTAACTAGCTGCCATTACACACAGTTAGGTGACTCACACACCTAACACACACACACACACACACACACAAGCGTAGCTTCGTGCTAACTAGCTGCCATTACACACAGTTAGGTGACTCACACACCTAACACACACACACACACACACACACTTCTGTCACAAAGTTAACGTTAGCCTGTCGCTACTCGGTGTGTCTGCTCGTTTAGTTAGTTAGTTGGTTAGTTAGTTAGTTAGTTAGTGAACTTATTCAGAGTCGGGGCTGGTAAACACCCTGACTGAGTGAAACACAAACACACACTAACTGAAATCAGTGGTTTGCAGCAGGCCTGCGGGTAGTCACAGTCAACACAGAGTAAACGTATGTGTTAATTTTTCTGCTGACACGTTAGTTAGTTAGTTAGTTAGTGATCGGTCAGCAGAGCTCAGTGATGCTTCATGTTTGTTTATTCTAGTAAAAACTCAGACTTTAAATAGATTGCAACTAATGATTATTTTCAATATTAATTAATCAGCTGATTATTATGTTAGAAAATAGTGATAGTCTCAGTCAGAGTCTTCACTTCCTGTTTAGTCCAAAACCCCAAAGACGTTGAGACAGAAAACAGATGACAGGAAGTTTAACTGTTAATCAATGATGATAACATGATTGATTATTAATGCCAATCATAACAAGGAAATCAAACATCCTGTGGTTTCTCCAGTGAGATCTTTAGATCTGACTAAATGATTGACCACAATAGCTATTGATAAGAGCTGCAACTAACGATTATTGCTTCATCTCCCAGTTATTTTTCCAATTAATCGTCAATATTAAATATGAGGACATAGACAAATAATCACTGGATTATATCAGCTAATGTTTCTTCCAGTTTTCTGTGTTATTCTTCAGTCTTTAGTCTTTCAGCCAGTTAATCAATTGATCTATTAATCATTGCATCACTCATCGATCATCAGTGTGTTACCAGTATAAATGACCAGAGCTGAACATTCAATAATCAAACTTGTGAAACTAAGAAATATTTTTTTAAACTGTCATTGATCCAGTTACAGTTACAATTTATTGATTCATTGATTGAAAGCTGTTAATCACATCATATTGATCAGGGCATGGACCATAGAAATAAAACTGATAGAATTCAAAGTGAGAAAGGTTTTTGATTCACAATTTAAACACATTTAAAAAAAAAAAAAAAAAGAAAAGCGTAAATGTTTCATTTCAGACTGGAAAACGTGAACTTCAAAGACGATCAATACACCTATTATCAGGTCTATAAAAGTTCATCAGTAGTTATTTTTGTCCAGTCAACTGTGCTTCACGTCACCATAATGACATGCTGGATGATTGAAAGTGTCTTCTTGTCGCTGATGTGGGTGTCTGTCGGTGTCTGTCGGTGTCCAGGTCTCTGTTGATGTTTGCAGGTTCACTAAAGCATGAGCGTCCCTCAGGCTCTGAGGATGGGACCAGAGCTACCGGAGGCAGGATCTAGGTGAGCTTCTTGTCACATGTCACTGTGATGTCTAGAGTGTTTTTCTGCTGTGGGTCTGACCTGTGTTTGTGTCGTGTCCCAGACGTCAGATGGTGCTCTGAAGAAGCCATGGGTAGCTGTCTAAGCTGTCCAGAGAAAGAGTCAATTCCAGATAATCATCAAAGTAAATTCAAGGTGAGTTCCTGCCTCAGCCTGTTGGAACACACCCCGGATTATTCACTGATGACTGTGAAGCTTCACAAACTTTCCACCAGTGAAACAACTTCACCCGACTCTAAACCTTTTCTCTCACCGTCATGTCGGTTCAACCCTGAAGCTGACAGCTGATTGGTCTGCAGCCTTTGACACATTCGGGGTGGAGCAGAAACATTTAAACTGGGTCACGTCCCACACAAAAGTAACGGCTCTGATACAGACGGGATCAAACCTGTGACATTTCACACTGAATCCCACAGTGAGATGTGCACCTCTTCCCCATCACGTTCTTTGACCCTCCCTCTCTGTGCTCCTCCTCATCACTGACTTTAATGACTGGAGCTGCTCGTTATCTCTGGTACATCAGTGAACTCTCTCTAACCCTGACAGATGCAGGTCCACATGAGCCTTCTCTTCTCCACCGCTCTAATGATTCAATCCACACTTTCTAAGTAGAAGTAACAGCTAATAATAATATAATATTCATTATAAACCAGTCCCTCCATGATTTCAGGCTTTTTTTGGGATTGTTGCGGCTAAAATACTTAATTTCACCACAGCTTTTCTTAAAGATTGTGATGAATGTTCCTTTTTTTGCAATGAAACAGTTGGAGAAACGAGATTGTGCTCCTCTGCTCTGTCTTAATCACAGGTAGAGCTGATCTTTATAGAAACCTCATGAATTTATTCATTTATTACGTCGATGTTACAATGTAGAACAACGCAAATGTTGCTAATGTCTCAATAAGATTCACAAGTTTAAATCAAGTCGTCAGTAACGTGTCCTTACAGTTCAATCTTATTTTCCACCATCAACAGTGATGTCACACTGACGATGTCACAGTGACATTACAGTGATGTCACAGTGACCCTTCAGTGATGATGTCACAGTGACCGGTCTGTGCCCCCCTTCTCTGTTCTGTGTCCAGGTGATCAACGTAGACGACGATGGGAACGAGCTGGGCTCTGGTGTGATGGAGCTGACTGACGCCGAGCTCGTCCTCCACACCCATCGCCGTGATGACGTCAGGTGGCCTTACCTGTGCCTACGGCGCTATGGCTACGACTCCAACCTGTTCTCGTTCGAAAGCGGTCGCCGCTGCCAGACGGGTCAAGGTACGTGTCACCTTAAACTGCTTGGTCATTACAGGGTGTCATGATGATGACATCATCCACAACATGTGACATCATCAGTTCTGCTGACAGCAATGTTGACACAGCTCAGAGTGAACAGGAGAAAATACTGCTCTGTGTCCACACACACACACACACACACACACACAGACACACACACACACACACAGACAGACACACACAGACAGACACACACAGACAGACAGACAAACACAGACACACACACACACACACAGACACACACATACACAGACACAGACAGACACACACAGACACAGACACACACACACAGACACACACACACAGACACACACACACAGACAGGCACACAGACACACACACACACACACAGACAGACAGACAGACACACACAGACAGACAGACACACATACAGACACACACACACACAGACACGCACACACACACAACACGACAGACACACAGACACACACACACGCAGACACACACAGACAGACACACACACACAGACACACAGACAGACACACACAGACACACACACAGACACACACACACACAGACAGACAGACACACACACAGCCACACACAGACAGACAGACACACACACACACACACACACAGACAGACAGACAGACACACACACAGACACACACAGACAGACACACACAGACACACACAACACGACAGCCACACACAGACACACACACACACAGACACACACAGACACACACACACACACACAGACAGACAGACAGACACACACAGACACACACACACAAACACACACACACAGACACACAACACGACAGACACACACGCACACACACAGACACACACACACTGACACACACACAGACACACACACACACGCAGACACACACAGACACACACAGAAACACACAGACACACACAGACACACACAGACATACACACACACAGACACACACACACACAGACACACACAGACACACACAAACACACAGACACACACACACAGACATACACACACACAGACACACACACACACACACACACAGACAGACAGACACACACAGACACACACACACACACACACAGACACACACACACACACACACACACACACACACAGAGACAGACAGACACACACACACACACAGACACACACAAACACACAGACACACACAGACACACACACAGACACACACAAACACACAGACACACACAGACACACACACAGACACACACACACACAGACACACACAGACACACACACACACAGACACACACAGACACACACACACACACACACAGACACACACACACACACACACACACACACAACACGACAGCCACAGTGAACCAGGTGTTTTTTCTGTTTCAAATCTACCTCACTAGTCCCTGGCATGTGAGGCATTCAGGGACATCTGTAAATTGTAGCTACAGAGAATAACCTGGGTTGCATTCTTCACAGGTAAATCCTCCACCTGTGTGAAACTCTGAGCTCATTAACACAAACAAGCTATGACTGTTTAATTACTAATGTTCCATTCAGGATATTTAAATATCATATTTATATAATATAGTTTATCACAGTGTTGCTCTACAGAATTATTTATCATGACGTCCTGATGAAAACAGACAACATCAAACTGTTTTGGGATCAACAGTTGTTCAGCTGCTGCTCCTGCTGCATTCATGCACCTCAGTGAATTTAAGCTTCTTATTGTAAAAGTGCAAAATCTCTAGTCATGTCAAAGTAATAACTTGAATTTTTTTTTTAATTCTTTTTTAAAATATTTTTATATATTGTGATGGCAATGTGATTATTTTTTTAAGTTCCTTATCTTCTTTATGTTTCAACACAAGCATTAAATCGTTCTATATTATCACTAACACAATATTAGATAGATTAAACATAAACTGTGTCATGATGAAATTAGATGACGCATGAATGGATATGAATGACATATTTTTATTTTACTACTTCAATCACAGTAGTTCATTGGCTGATTTGTAAACATGTCAAACTGTCTGTTATGCAGACATGGTTCTCTTCATGGAGATCCCAGCTGGCAAGCGCCTCTGTCATGGCTGCAATGTTTCCCCCTGTGTGGTCGTCTGGGAGGTCGGCGAGCTTAATGCACCGTAAGACTCTGACAGGGCTCCGCTGTATGGTTGACCACAGGTCAGTTGTAGTAGTGTAAAAGTCTCGCTTGCATTTTTTATACAGCTCCGATACGGCGACCTGGCTAAAATATGTACGACAGGCTTCTCCAGTGTATTTCTCAAAGCTGATACAGGTTAGTGGTGTTGTGTTCTGTTGAGCCCGAGGCCGACAGGTCACAGTCAAGCGTGCCATGTTGCTGCTCCGTCCTTTAGCCGACGCCTCTACTCTATCTTGCATGTCACGTGACCAGAGTGTAATCGCAGCCTTTGCGGTTAGGAAATCGGGTTTTATCATATCGCGATAATATCATAAATGCGAGTAATCGTTCCACCTATTTTAAGTCACATGTTCAGTGTGAAGTCTCAGTCCATCTGATCTTTCTACCTGTTCTTTCATCCACCTGAACATGACAGCACTCCTGTGTACTGTATTAGTACTGCAGTAATTATCAGCTCGTTATCTATGATTGACATGAATATTTTAGCTAAATCCAGATAATCTTCTAATTTATATCATTCACTGATCTCAGTTCATCAGCAGCTCAGACTCATGATGTCATCACCTCCACCCTGATTCAATGCTTCACAACTTTTTAGTCACTTATCACCAGTGTGTCCTCCGAATACACTGGATCCCTGTCGGCTACAGGTGAGAAGTGAACCAGGTGAGGACTAGAACCACACCTGATGGTGGTCTCAGGACTAGGAGAGGACCCCCTCCCCCAAATACACACACACAGTGGAACATGAACCTTGTTCTGTGTTTTCAGGGATCTTTGCCTTCAAATGTTCTCGAGCTGAAGAGATCTTCAACATGCTGCAGGAGGTGATGCACAGCCACAGCATCAGTGTGGTGGAGGAGGCGGTGCTGGAGCCCCAGCACCACAACACACACACTCCTGCAGGTACACACACACACACACACATGTTTTCATCTGCTGAAGAATACTGTCAGTAAACTGTGTGTGTGTGTCTGTGTGTCTGTGTCTGTCTGTGTGTGTGTCTGTGTCTGTGTGTGTCTGTGTGTGTGTGTGTGTGTGTGTGTGTGTGTGTGTGTGTGTGTGTGTGTGTGTGTGTCTGTGTGTGTGTGTGTGTGTGTGTGTGTGTGTGTGTGTGTCTGTGTGTGTGTGTGTGTCTGTGTGTGTGTGTGTGTCTGTGTGTGTGTGTGTGTGTGTCTGTGTGTGTGTCTGTGTGTGTGTGTCTGTGTCTGTGTGTGTGTGTCTGTGTCTGTGTCTGTGTGTGTCTGTGTGTCTGTGTCTGTGTGTGTCTGTGTGTGTGTCTGTGTGTGTCTGTATGTGTGTGTGTGTCTGTGTGTGTGTCTGTGTGTGTGTGTGTGTGTGTGTGTGTGTGTGTGTGTGTGTGTGTGTGTGTGTGTGTGTGTGTGTGTGTGTGTGTCTGTGTGTGTGTGTGTGTGTGTGTGTGTGTCCTCAGCTCTGGGTTACTCTGTCCCCTCGGTTCCTAACGGGGTGACGAGGATCCCCTCTGTGGGTGAGGCTCCGTCTCACCCCTCCAGCCGTCACCCGTCTGTGGCCAGCACCCGTCTGCCGTCTGTGGGGGAGGAGTCGACTCACCCTCTGCTGGTGGCTGATGAAGCGGTGAGGCTTTGATCACTGATAATCAATAATCAATCAATAACCAAGTCCAGGTCCAGGTCTGTGTCCTGACCCTGTTGTCTGTGTCCAGGTCCACACCTACGTCAACACCACCGGTCTCCTGGAGGACCAGCCCAGTCCGCTGACCGTCACCACCCCCCTGGAGAGTCCCACCTCTCCCCAGTCGCAGTGTCCTCCCACCCCCCCGCCTCCTCCCAGGGTCCGCGCCGAGCCCCCGCCCCCGCCCCCCCAGCCGGAGCCCCAGGTGCTGCTGGAGCCTCAGGGGGTGCGGTTTGTCCTGGGCCCCACCCCCGTTCAGAGGCAGCTGATGGAGAAGAGACAGCAGGAGCTGAAGGAGGCCGAGGAGCCGCAAGAGACTAACGGCCACGCCGAGGCCCCCGCCGAGCCCGAGCCCGCTCCCCCGCACTCCAATGGCTCCTCCTCCTCCAACCCGTCGACAGCTCCCCGCCGCCATCGCCCGCCCCCCCTCACTCCTGACCCGCAGAATGTCAACAACTCGGCCCAGCGGCGTACCGCCCTGCTGGACTACGAGAACCTGCCGGCGCTGCCGCCGGTGTGGGAGGCGAGGAAGCCGAGTTCGGAGGAGGAGGAGAATGGCGGTGGCCTGAAGACGCCGTCGCTCAATGGCTACAACCACCACCCCCACCACGGCCTGCTGCACCACTCCTACTCCCATCCCCTGTCCGCCGCCCTCGAGCCCTCGCACAACTACGTCAACACGGAGAACGTGACGGCGCCGCTCAGCGCCCATCGGCCGGACACAGCCCGCCGCCGCGCTGACGGACCCACCATCTTCAACTTTGATTTCCGCCGGCCGCCACTGCCGGGCCACGCTGAGCCGCCCAAAACCCTCAACTACATCGAGGTGGAGATGGACAGCGGCGCTGGGAACAAGGGCGCCTCGGACGGCAGCAACCCCCACACGCCCCGCACCCCCACCTCCCCGCTACCCCCCACCCACTCCCCACCCGCCGCACCGAGCTCTACGCCCTCATCGACATCGAGCGCACTGCCGCTATGTCTAACCTGCAGAAAGCCCGGCCGCGAGACGACGGCACGTCACGCAAGACGAGACACAACAGCACAGAGCTGCCCACCAAAAGCACTGCGTGACCCCCCCCCCCCCGTAAAGACGGAGCGGCTGTTTGTCGCAGCCACAGACTCCACCTGAACCAGGAAACATGACTTCCTGTGAGGTCACCTGCTCAGGTAGGCCTGAAGAGGAACCTGGTCATAGAGCAGTGAATGATACCTCTGAGTCAGAGCGATGATGATGATGATGATGATGATGATGATGATGTAATAGACTCCTCCTCTTTATATGGTACAGATCAGTATTACTGAACAAAGCATTCCATTTAGCCTTTTATATGATTCACTACATGCTGCTGTAATTCACTATCTAAGGACCACAGTATGTTTCAGTATGTACAGTAGATCCTGGCACAATAAATGTCTGTGTTTTTATTTGTATCTGGACGAGACTACACTCTCTCCCCCAGCCCCCAATTAACACTCAGTCTGTCACTCTCTAAATCAAAACAATAAGAGTGTATGGTGACGTCATGGGTAGTGTGGGATCATGGGAGTTTTAGTTTTCAGCTTCTCCTGGTTTGATTCCGTCAGTGGTTCAGGAGGTTTTTACTAGCGGCTGAATTTTCCACAGAGGTGTCGTCCTTTCCTCGACCAACACACCAGCTGATTATAATACACACACACACACACTCACACACACACACATACATATATATATATATATATCATGTTAGTATATATATATAATGTATATAATATTATATATAATTATTATATATATATTATATATATATATATATATATATTATATATAGTGAATATATATATATATTATATATATAATATATAATATTATATAATTATACTATATATATATATATATATATATATATATATTAGTATTATATATTATATATATATATATATAGTATATATATGATATATAGTAATATATACCAAGCGAGTATATATATACTATATTATACTAAAAAATACACACAAACATTTTTGATGATATAAGAACACAACTCAACAACATAGAACATTAGAACATAGATCTAGTTTTTATTTTAATGTGGAAAGTTACAAATTATAACCGATTTAATTTTCTGTTGATTGATTAATCACAGCAGCTCTACTTGGAAAACACCACCTTATGACTTTTGACATTTTATAAACTAAATTATTTATCAGAGACAACCTTGCTCCAGGGGTAATCAGCTGATCACTGATCAACATGTTTGATGTATAAGCGACTGATTGGTCTGATCATCTGAGGAGCCAACCTCGTCTTCATTTAATGTTTGATGCTTGAGATTCAAACGTTAAACCTTATTACGTATTGATTTAGTATCAGAACTCTTCCTCCATCAGCTGGTTCTGGTTTTGTGGGTTCAGGTCTGGAGGATCAGGATCAACCTGTGAAGACCTTCATCAGACAACGGTTGGCATGTCAGCAGTGAACCAGTCAGTTTCAGGTATAGGTATAGTTTCAGGTATGCAGCTGTTTCCATGACGACATGCAGCTCAAGAGTCCCAGGCCTACAGCTTCACCTCAATACAGGTGAGGGGGAGGAGCTCTGTAGACAGGTGTCAGTTTGATGTTTAAGACCAGAAAAATAAAACAAATCACATTTCGAAATAAATTTTGTTTTCACTCGACACGTCATCTGAACGTGTTTGGTTTCAAAAAAGCTGTAACTGCAACTGACCACATGGTGGCGCTGTTGGGACCATCTTCCTGAGACTAATCTGAATCTGATGAAGATAAAAGGTTCATATTTTTTATCAGAGGAGAGAAGTTCCTGTTGATCCTCATGAAACCGTTGTCACTAAACGTCTCTGTCTCACTGCTGATTAAAGTTTGATAAGTGACGAAGAGTGTGAAATACTGAAGAATAACGAGTTCAGTGTAAGAACGTCATAGTATAAAGACAAAAGTCAAAAAATGCAATAGTATTGAAAGTCATAAGATGTCAGAAAATCTCAACATCAAGGCATAAAACGTCATACTATAGTAAGCCATGAAATGTCAAAAAAGCGTGATAGTATACCAAGGCGTAAAAACTAAAGACATCATAGTATAGTTAGACATGAAAAAAGTAAAAAAAAAAAAAAAAAAAAGTCAGTATCGTAAGACAAAAACATCAAAAAAATACTATAGTAAGATATAAAATACGTCATAGTCTAAGGCATGAAAAAAGTAAAAAGAAACGTAAAAAAAAATCATACTATAGTAAGACATGAAAAAGTAAAAAAAAAGTCATAGTATAGTAAGTCATGAAAACGTCAAAAACAGTGATACTATAATAAGGCGTGAAAATGTCAAGAAAACATAACATTATAGGAAATCTTATAAAACTACAGAAAATATTACTCGTTAAGACGCCAAAAATTGTATCCTTATATTAACTCATGAAAAAGTCAAAAACCTAACATCATAGTAAGTCATAAAATGTTATAAAAACGTCAAACTATACTAAGGCATAAAAAGTCATAAAAACGACATAGTATAGTAAGGCATAAAAAGTCATGAAAGAGACAGTATAATAAGGCATAAGAAGTCATAAAAATGTCATAGTATAGTAAGGCATAAGAAGTCATAAAAAGGTCATAGTATAATAAGGCATAAGTCATAAAAACGTTATAGTATAATAAGGCATAAAAAGTCATAAAAACGCGTAGTATAGTAAGGCATGAAAACGTCAAAAAAATCTCATAGTATATTAAGGCATAAAAAGTCATAAAAACATCATAGTATAGTAAGGCATAAAAAGTCATAGTATAGTAAGACATAAAAAGTCATAAAAACTTCATAGTATAGTAAGGCATGCAAAGGTCAATAAATGTCATAGTATGGTAAGGCGTAAAAAGGTCATAGTATAGTAAGGCATAAAAAGTCATGAAAACGTCATAGTATAGTAAGGCATGCAAAGGTCAAAAAAGTGATACTATAGTAAGACAAAAAAAAGTCAAAAAAGCGTCATACTATAGTAAGACATGAAAACGTCAAAAAAAGTCACAGTATAGTGAGGCATAAAAACATGAAAAAAGTCATACTATAGTAAGATATAAAAAACGTCATAGTCTAGTAAGGCATGAAAAAAGTAAAAAACATAAAAAAGTCTATAGTGAAGGAGCTTTTTGCTGTTTGGAGGAAAAAACTCTCACCCCCCCACGGGGTGTGTGCAGTGTTCAAAATACTCAAAAGACCAGTGAATGTCCACACCAAAGAATTTAGTTAAATTTGTTTAGTGAATCTTTTCAGCAAGCAATGAACAAATACAGAATTCTGGATCAGATGTGTATTTCCCTAACCAATAACAAGTGTTGGTCAGTCCACAGTCTGACAACCTAACTTTCCCTGATCCAGTGTATTTATACAGATAAAAACAAAGAAATGTGCATGGGCATTTTGTCGTCTTCTGATTGGCTCTGCTGGCTTCCTCCTTCCCATCTGACTCCGACCCTAAGTGAAACCTAAAACTCAGCGCGCCAAAAAGAAGACAGTTAGTGTTTACACATAAATTACCACTTCTCTACCTCTGTTACCTCCGGCTGCCCCCTACACATGCCCATAGAGTGGTCCTTATCAGTGGTTGTAAATAGTTTCCTTGAGGCAGATGTTTAAACCACAACTCACCCTTAGCACCTAAATATCCACTAGTATAAATCATTAAACAGTTTTAGGTTTAATAGCCTGAAATATTCCAACAATAGTAAGGCATGAAAAAGTCAAAAATAAAGTCACAGTATAGTAAGGCATGAAAGAAGTAAAAAAAGGTCATAGTATAGTAAGGCATAAAAAGTCATAAAAACGACATTGTATAGTAAGGCATGAAAACGTCAATGAACGTCTTTGTATAGTAAGGCAAAAAAACGTCAATAAACGTCATAGTATAGTAAGGCATAAAAAGTCATAAAAAGTCATAGTATAGTAAGACATAAAAAGTCATAAAAACTTCATTGTATAGTAAGGCATTAAAAGTCATAAAAATGTCATAATATAGTAAGGCATAAAAACATCATAGTATAGTAAGGCATGAAAAGTCATAAAAAGTCATAGTATAGTAAGGCATAAAAAGTCATAAAAAGTCATAGTATAGTAAGGTATAAAACGTCAATAAACGTCATAGTATGGTTAGGCGTAAAAAGGTCATAGTATAGTAAGGCATAAAAAATCATAAAAACGTCATAGTATAGTAAGACATAAGACGTCATAAAAACTTCATAGTATAGTAAGGCATTAAAAGCCATAAACACTTCATAGTATAGTAAGGCATAAAAAGTCATGAAAAAGAGTATAATAAGGCATAAAAAGTCATAAAAACGACATAGTATAGTAAGGTATAAAATGTCAGTAAACGTCATATTATAGTAAGGCATAAAAACATCATAGTATAGTAAGGCATAAGAAGTCATAAAAAGTCATAGTATAATAAGGCATAAAAAGTCATCTAAACGTTATAGTAAAGTAAGGCATAAAAAGTCATAAAAACGACATAGTATAGTAAGGTTAAAAGTCATAAAAAGTCATAGTATAATAAGGCACATAGTATAGTAAGGCATGCAAACGTCATAAAAACGTCATAGTATAGTAAGAGATAAAAAGTCATAAAAACTTCATAGTATAGTAAGGCATTAAAAGTCATAAAAAGTCATAGTATAATAAGGCATAAAAAGTCATCTAAACGTTATAGTAAAGTAAGGCATAAAAAGTCATAAAAACGTAATAGTATAGTAAGGCAAAAAAAGTCATGAAAAAGACAGTATAATAAGGCATAAAAAGTCATAAAAACGACATAGTATAGTGAGGCAAAAAAAGTCACAAAAACGTCATAGTATAGTAAGGCAAAAAAAGTCATAAAAACGTCATAGTATAGTAAGGCAAAAAAAGTCATAAAAACGACATAGTATAGTAAGGCATAAAAACGTCATAAAAAAGTCATAGTTTATTAAGGCTCAAGAAGTCATAAAAATGTCATAGTATAGTAAGGCATAAGAAGTCATAAAAATGTCATAGTATAGTAAGGCATAAAAACGTCATAGTATAGTAAGGCATAAGAGGTCATAAAAATGTCATAGTATAGTAAGGCATAAGAAGTCATAAAAATGTCATAGTATAGTAAGGCATAAAAACGACATAGTATAATAAGGCAAAAAAAGTCATAAAAACGTCATAGTATAGTAAGGCAAAAAAAGTCATAAAAACGACATAGTATAGTAAGGCATAAAAACGTCATAAAAAAGTCATAGTTTATTAAGGCTCAAGAAGTCATAAAAATGTCATAGTATAGTAAGGCATAAGAAGTCATAAAAATGTCATAGTATAGTAAGGCATAAAAACGTCATAGTATAGTAAGGCATAAGAGGTCATAAAAATGTCATAGTATAGTAAGGCATAAGAAGTCATAAAAATGTCATAGTATAGTAAGGCATAAAAACG
>NW_019174672.1:755806-755985 GCF_002260705.1 Seriola dumerili
GTCATAGTATAGTAAGGCATAAAAAGTCATAAAAACGTCATAGTATAGTAAGGCATAAAAACGTCATAGTATAGTAAGGCATAAAAAGTCATAAAAACGTCATAGTATAGTAAGGCATAAAAAGTCATAAAAAGGACGTAGTATTGTAAGGCAAAAAAGTCATAAAAATGTCATAGTAT
>NW_019174673.1:0-14014 GCF_002260705.1 Seriola dumerili
AATTTACATAAGAACCAGAGAAAGTCAAGTTTCAACTTGTCTGTTTTTCTTCTTCTTTCTTTCTCACATTATTTATTGTTTCTCTCAGTCGAGCAGTAAAACCTGTTCGTGTGGTTCTACTTCTGTGTCTGAGGAGACAGATTGTTTTATAAATGATGAGAGCTGTCACATCTACAGGAGCCTGGAAAGATTACTGTATTTGTATTAGAGCAGTGGTGTTAAAGCAGCATTCATTCATTAAGCACTCAGGTGTCAGTTTATTAGGAACACCTAGCTAAAACTACTTCAGTCTAATCCAACAGTCCTGCAGTAAATCCTCCCTTCATGAAAGGGTTATTCTATGTTTCCCAGTATTGCCGTTGAAACCCTGTCAAACCAGTTTTGATGTGAAACCCTGTGTGATCATTTGAGGGGATTATAGTTGGGTTTGCCTGTTGAAACTAGCATTTACAAGTGTGATCTCAGAACGTAGAGATGTTTCCTCGGTCTGATATTGCTGAAGCCAAGTCACCATCACTGAATGTTAAATGCATACTGAGACATGCAGAGAGTACCCAATTGATTTTTTCCAAACTGTGCACTTCTTCTCCTTCTCCCGTCGTGCGCGTGTGTGACGGTGACACCGTTTCACAAGTTGGAGTTGGTCAGCGTTTTACGACTTTATCTGTGGATATAATAAATACAACCTCATGACTCTGCCGACCACTACACCATGTGTTGGCTAGGTGAAATGAACTGAAGTGTTAGTGACCACAAGTTCATATTCATGTAAAACATATTCATAGCTTCTTTTTTTAACCTGATTACTCTGCGTGTGATCAACCGTGATTAATGCTTGTTTTGGTCTTCCAGGTCGCAGCCTGTCATTCACATCGTGGTGAAAGAAGGAATGATGCCATTTACCCTGTTCCCTACAGCTCTACGAAGCATCAAGCAGGAGGAGTTTGGAAGAAGGACGGGCAGAAGGAGGTGTTCCTGTATGATAGGGGCAGTACTTACGACGAGAAACGTTCAGGTCAAGATGACCACTTCAAAGGACGGGTCTTTCATTTTCCAGAACATCTGGAGTTCGGTAACGCCTCCATAGTTATCAGAAATACAAAGGTGGCTGACAGTGGAAACTACACCTGTGATTTTCCATTTCATCAGCCAATCAGACGATCCCACATTGTGCTTGTTGTTGGTGAGTTGCTTCCAGGAAACAGTTCAACAGACGGCTGCTTATAACAGACGTGACTGGGTCAAGTGTCCTCGATGGGCTCAGGTCAAATTCTCATCTAAAGGTCAGAGTGACACATCTGGCACGGACGAGGCTGCGAGTTAGCTTCAGCTAGACGCCACATTGTTACTGCTGCGTTCATGACGTGTTGTTTAAATCATAATCACAAGAAACCGAGTGGAAAAAACCTTCACATCAGCCTGTGAGACAGAGTTAGTGAAGCCAGATAACTCAGAGACATCCTGCATCCTGCATGGCTCAGGACCAGCAGAGAGCTGAGGAGGTCCTGCCAGATGTGTTTCTGACTCTCTGACTGTGACCCGTCCAGGACCGACACAAACCAGTCTCACCTGTAAATGTGCTGCCAGCTTGAGATAGTTTCTTAAATCTTTCCCAGAATTACCTGTCTGCCAAGTTGATGACACAATCACTCTAACACTGTTGTGTTTTCTTTTGTCTTTTAGATCCTATCTTAACCTGTTAGGGTTCATTTTAATTATGTGCATTTCTGCAATTTTCTGTCTCTAACACCTTCCCATTTTAAAAACTGTGTTAAGATCCAAGACCAGGAGGAACTAGATTGCTTTTCCTCACTTGCATCACTGTAAAAACAAACTGCTCCAGAGTTTTCATCAGCTGTGTTGTCTTACGTTTTAACAGTCTCTGAGACACTTGAACTGATGAGGATTAACAGAAAAAATAGGAGCTCTCTTTTCCTTTCCTTCACCCTCATATTTCAAAATATCCAATAAATCAGTAACTATAATATTGAACTATACAGACCTGAAATTCACAGATCTCTTCAACATCAAACTTTGTCTACAATATTCTGACTCAAATTTCAGATGTTGATGAGACACAGCAAGTGTTCTGAAGATATTTCAGAAAGTGGCAGTTACAGATCATCTCCATCTAATGACTACAGCAGCTTTTATTAAAGACCTCTCCAAAGTGACCAAATAATGAAGAAAATGTCTTTATATGACTCTTGAAAAATGTGCCCTAAATGTTAAAGTTGACTAAAAGAAGCTGTGTTAAATATTTAGATAAAATTTACATATGTAGTTTCATTGAGATCATCGTGTCTTCTTTTGACTGATAATAAAGTTTACCTGTTGTGTCGGTGTCCTCACCACAGCAGGAGTCCAACTACATTAACTTCCATATATGGTCAGGCAGGTAAATTTACGGCTACAAACTCAGAGTGTTTTCACGGTGCTGACTTCCTATTGGATGAGAATAGCTGTCAATCAAAGTCTTGTGGCTGTTGCGTAATCATGCGCTCCTCTGATTGGCTGATGGAGTTAAATGACGGTTATATTTGTCTCTTTAGGTCGTAGAAAGATGCTGATTGGTTTGTTTTGTGCCTGGGCGTTTCCTGATTTCAGAGATACTGAACATCATTGGTGACATATTTTGTCGAAGCTTTAAAATTGACTGAAATGTCGTTAATTATGAAATTTGAGGAACAGCGTTAAAATCAAACGAGGGAAATAATACCCTTTTATTGTGGTAGTTTTTATTTCGGCTTGAATTTGAACGAACTGGATTCAATCTGTGGTTTGTATTTCTTTAAAGCGAGCCCAGTTTGTCTTTAAATGGGAGTTTTTTTATATGTAAGTTCTTTTGAACTGCGGTGACAAGTGTTAGCAAGCTAATTTCCAACAGTTTACTGCAGTAAAGGGAGACGCTAATGTTTTAATGTCGTAAATCCCAGGTTAAGATTCTCAAATACGTTGAAAAAACGAGCATCTGAGCTTTCAAATGAGGTGTAACGTGTGTGCATTAACATTTGTCGTCGATACGAAAATATATATTTTATTTATTTGCTCAGTTTCACATGTAAATCTTGGGTCGCATGCAACCTCCGCGCTAGAAAAGGTTAAAAGACAGAAGCGGGGAAAACATCCCAGGTGAGTCCTGAATGTAATGACGTCAGTGATTACTCCAGTCCATCTATTTTACATTAGAGCATTTGCACATGACTTAATTGGTGGAGACATTTATCCACCTCATCACCTTTCATCTTTGCGTTGCTCAAATTAATCTTAGTGGATTCTCGGTTGTAGGATGAATTGAAATGATAAAACACGAACAAACCTGTTGTGTAGTGTTGTTTTTCTTTTCTTTTTTTCTTTTTTTTTTAAAACACCAAACTTTTGGTCAAAGTTAAAAATGTTTGACTGCATATCCTATCAAACAGAGCTGGGATTGTAATTGAGGATTATATTGGGATTTTCTTTTTCTCTCTCTTCCTTTATGTTTTCTTTCCTCTTAAACGCACTGTAATCCACATGTACAAGCAGAGGAGACACAAAGGAAAAGGTCCTAGTTATAAAATTCTAATCTTGTAAACGTTTTTTTATGAGTTATTGTTGATGTTCACAGGTGCAGCTCCAAAGCCGAACATTAGGCGACTTGATGAAACAAAAGACTGGGCACTTCTGCAGTGTGAGGTTCATGGTGCTTCACCCAAACCTGATGTCCAGTGGCAGGACAGTGATGGAAAGACTCTTCCTGCTGAAGAACCACAGGTCTCTGAAAGAGGAGGCAGCTACGACATTATCCTCCAAACTACTGTGACCAAGACCGACACCTATCGCTGTGTAGCCACACAGGAGGAAATCAGACATCAGGTTCATGCTGAGACCTTTGTGCATCTCATTGGTGAGTTTCTACCTGTTCGTATTTTGATCTTTAGATGATTTTTATGTATTTATTTTGAAAAATGTTTACACATGTTTAGACTGAACACAAAATAAATCTGGAAGAAGAGTCTGTGTAAGTTGAAAATGTTTCAGACTGAGTCAGATTTGTTGAGACTCCTCGTGATGAATCTACAGAGAGAAGAGGAAGAATCAGAGGATGAGGAGGGAAATAACAGAGAGAACTGGAGTCTGTAGTAAATTCTCAGATCAGTCTGATCAACTGTCACATGAACAAACACACTGACAGTTTGTGTTGATTCCTCGTCGACTTCAGCTCCTGTCTGTCTGGTCAATAGACAGAGTGACTGTAAAAACAGTCCAGAAGTGAAATTCATTGACATGAGGCTAAAATGAACTCAGTGTTGAGTCTGAATTCACCTTTCAGCAGCAACAACATCATTAATTCTTGTGTCTGTGTGATGTGACTCTGTCCAGCTGTGAAGGACTGTTATATGAGCTGAACATGATCCACAGTTTCACTCTGATTGTTTCGTTCCTGCTTTTTGTGTCAGAGAAAATGTTTGAGGACAGAAACTGTGTGATTGAGAAGTGGAGTTCAACATGAACCTTTTAGTCCTGAAACACACATCTGAGCTCCGTCTGCTGAAGCGGCACTTTTCCTTCCTTTAGGAGGCGAACACTTCCAATCACCAGGCTGTTTTAATATGTTCAAACATGAAGTCTGATTCTGAGAAGCTGATGAGGTTAAATACTTGGGCATCAACTTTGGAGCCGAATCCCACAGATTTATTGAAGTTTTTCCTCAGTTACATAAAAGAACCAAGTTTTGCTGCCCAGATGTTTCCACCTGCACTTGTTCCCTGTCCTGCACAGACTGAGGCTCAGCTCTAACTCTGAGCCCCTTTTATCTTCAGTCTGCAGCTACTTTCCAGCTGAGATGACGACAGACACCAAACGAGGCCTGTAGTGTTGGTCCACAGGCTGCCTGTACTGTTCCTGTTCTCATTCCCTTTGAGGCGTCTGGTTCACATTAGAGTCCTGGAGCTGGAGGCAGCAGCTGTTTGTAAAGTCACACTCGGTTTGACTAGTTATAACTGAAGCGGTTACATAGAGGAGATTCATTCATCACTGGATTAAAATGGGTTAAACCACACAAACTAGTTCTTCCACAGAGCTCTGCTGTTAGAAATATTTACACCCACTAATGACAAAACTAGTTTGATACAGAATAAACAATCTAGAGGAAATCTTTGAGCTGACTCTAATGTGAACTGTTATAGTGCAGTATTGGTAGTGTGAAGAAGAGACAATCATCATCATCATTCATCATCATCATCATCATCATCATCATCATCATCATCATCATCATCATCATCATCATCATCATCATCATCATCATCATCATCATCATCATCATCATCATCACAGAGTTTAATGAGCTCTGGTGAATATGTCTGAATGTTAAAGACATCAGTGTGATCACATCAAGTATCATTTAATAACATGACACAACATGGCCGACATTATAATCAGTGAATCCATGAGACTGTGATGTCAGACTGAGTCGTGCTCTTCATGACCAGTAAACTGATCTTCATGTGTAAAATCAGTGGAGCGTCCCTTTACAGACACATGAGAAGAAGAAGCTTTGGAAACGTAGATTCACCTCTTGTCTCGTTCCAGCTTGATTTGGTCCGTGGAAAATATTTGATGGAAAGTTCATCTTCATGTTGCTCAAATGGATCTTAGTGGATTTTAGGGTGTAGGATGAATTGAGATGATGAAACATGAAGAAAGGTGAAGTTTTAAAGGAGAATAAATGAGAATGCTCTCCTTCCTTCTGACTAAATAAAACACACTCCAGTTAAATCTCTGATCAGCTGCTGCTGCTGCTACAAAAGAAGAATCACAACAAAACTGATGATCAGTTTTCATTCTGGCAGCATGAGACACTCAGTGACACTTTATTAGGTACACCTGTACAATCTCCTGCAGTTCAGCCAACAGCTCTGCCATAAATTCACCTTTACAAAGTTTCTAATGTTCATTTGTGTGGACTTGTCAGAAATGTGTGGATTGAATTCTGTGTTTGTCACTGAGCTCATAGTTAAAGGTGGTGTTGTACCGGACTACATTATACTGAGAGGTGTTTCTGTTGTCTGTCCTCCCTGTTTACAAACATGAGGGGGTCAGAATATTAGGAACACCTCTGAATATAACACAGTCCAGTACAACACCATCACTGACTCTGAGCTCAATGCTAAAACATAGAAGTGAATGAACACCTCTATGACTGTGTCAGAAAACTGAACATTATCAGCATCATAGAAGTCGACTTCATGACACAACAGTTGTGTGGATGGTATTAGATTGTACAGGTGTCCCTAATAAAGTGAACACTGAGTGTCTCACTGACACAGTGAAGCCCTGAGAACAGAAGAGCAGCTCATACTTTGAAGACCATGAGTTCAATGTTTTATAACACATTCTTTTACATCTCAAACAACAAATTTGACACGATTTCATTTCAAGATCAATTGAGGTGAAACAGAAACTGATCAGAAATTCAAGTGTTTTCCAAACTGTATATTTGCTTCTGTCATTAGACGAGTCAGAAACAGTGTTTTTCCAGTTGAGTCAGTGGATGTAGATGTCCTATCAAACAGAAGCTGGATGGTGTTTGAGGTTCAAACTGTGATTTTCTCTCTTTTTTCTTCTCTTCCTTTGTGTTCCTCTTAAACACACTTTACTCCACATATACAAGCAGAGAAGGTGGAACTAAAGATCTTGGTCTGACACAAACTTGTGACCATTTAAAGGGAAAAGCAACAGAAAGTGTCTCAGTCAGGTTTTGGTCACCACATTCAGCCAGATCATCTTCACTGCTCCTTGTCATTGATTCTCCAAGTGCTGAACTCCACTGGAGGATGAACACATTCTCCATAAAGATATTCCCTCATCAGGTGTTTTGATGATGGTGGGTGGAGAGCGCTGTCTGACACCTGGCTCTAATCTACCATAGGTTTTCAACTGGGTGAGATCTGGTGGACAGTGAAAATCACAGTTTCTGATCCACATCATTTTCAGTCTCATCAGACCTTCAGTGCCCCCGGTGGTCCTGTGGATGGAGACGCTGTCGTCCTGTTTCCTCTGTCATTTCTCTGGTTCTTCTTTAATTTTTCGCCGTCTGTGTCTGACCTGAAAATGTTCTTCATACGTTCATGTTGATGTTCACAGGTGCAGCCTCCAGAGCCGTCTGTCACAATACGTTTATTGAACAAAACGACATGAACGCTGGGTGAGAGCCGCCATGCACACAGCTACGGAAAACCTTGCGGTAGTCGTATTATACGCACAACATCACGCGTGCCTATTCATCGCCCAAAGCCACCCCATCTTGACGATGCGCACATGCATTCCAGTGGTCCACCAAGCAGGACATTGATGGGAAAAAATCTTCTCCTGGAGAAATTGTACATCATACTCAGCAAGAAACCACAGGACTTCTCCGACTGAATGCACACAGAAGAGAATGCGACCGTGCAGACGGCGGAATGCGCAGCAGCTTAACGACTGACGCTTCATAAAACCATTCCATGCTCCAATATAATACTCACACATCTGCCTCGTCATACTCTCACTCTGGATTTACCAACGCCATGGACACGAACAGCCCAGCTATCGGCCCACTCTCGCGGGCGCAATCTTGTTGCTGCTTATATAGTCCACACAAGAGAGAATCAGCATCATAGGTCACCGATGTAGATCCACGTTATATCAGTGGTGAGTTTCTTCTGTTTTCTATTGTTCATTGCATAATAATGTTAAACAAGTTATTAAAGTTTTTTCAAAATCACTCCTCCTCTGTCTGAACCTGAACCAGAGTTAACCAGCATGCTTCACACACTATGACCTCCTTCAACTAAACATCTGGCTGTGGTTTTATTTGAATCGTGTGCAGTCTCACATAAAGCAGCGTGGGCTGATTGAACCGAATCATAGGTGCTGTATGAGAGAAGATTAGGACATGTAGAGACATAGTAAGAAAGAGAACACAAATATAGATAGTCACAGAAAAAAGCTGTGAGTAGTACACGCGTGTAGAACAATCACAGACAACAAGAATAGAGATGATAAGAACTCATACATAACAAGATATACCATAGAACAGACAAGAAATATAGCGATCGATAAACCGACCATGACATTAAGAAATAGATAATCTGCATCAAGTGATATGAAGCAACAAACTCCTCCTTTGTTTCTTTTCGGTAGTCATGTCAGCACAGATACAGGGCAACTGAAAGGCTTTCTCCTAGAAGCCAGAAAGCTTCGAACGACGCCTTCGAGCTTTTATGCTTCATTTATTACTTGTGAGCGTACGACCGACTACAGAGGCTGATCTGTTTAACAAGCTCATCAGTCTGGCTGTAACACACTATCATGAGATGAAGATGTGCTGACAGAGAGGTGATCAGAGTCCCATCTGGGAACATCAGCGTGTGTAGAAAACCTGGGCTGTAGACAGATTGTCACAACACAGTTTTCAGATCTCAGACAACAGGAGTGAAGCAGAAGTCACATGTAAAACAGCCTAAAGTGGAGGTGGCAGGACAGTGATTCAAACACCTTCCTACTGTAGAATACAACACGCAATCTCAGACAGAGAAAGCTGCAGACATACCCTGCCCCATACTGAGACAGCAAGACACGCAGCCAGCTCTTCAGCCGTGCAGTTCCGAGCAGGAGGAAAGAGGCCGTGAGATCCGTGCATGACATCACTGTGCCTGGTGACATTCATCCCAGTGCTTTTCATCTGCTCATCACTGTAGATCATAGGAGCATGAACACAGTTAGTTGTTCTCTTTGTGAAGCTGTGACGTCCAGTCTGATGGACATGATGTGAAGTTACACTCTGAGTCTCACATTGACTTTCTGTGTTTCTGTCCAGGGTTCTCCACGGACATGTTGTCGGTGCGAGTTGTTCTGCAGTTGTTGGACTCTTTTATTGTTGTGTTCTTCTAGCTGTGCTTAGAGCCAAGGGCTTTAAGTTGCAGTAAAGGTAAGTTTAAATAAGTTATTGTCTCAACATTTTCATAATGAAGAAACAACAAAGTGTTTTCATGTATCTGATGTTCAGAGTCTGACAGTTGTGTTCATCTTCTCAGACGAGCAGCGTTCTGTTGTTATTTACTCTCAGGGTGAGATCAGCTCACTTGGATTTTCTTGAATATAATTTTGTTTTCCCTCCTGCAGGTCAATCAAAGACAAGTGTCCCTGATGAAGAGCCTCACCTTTACCTGTGAAGCTGCTGCTGAAGTGTGTGTGTTGTTGTTGGTCTGTTTTGTTAGAATCACTTTGAGTTTCAGACCAAGACAGTGAGACGTGTTGTTGGCTTCACTTATTTCAGACAGTGTGAGAGTTCAGACCTGGTTTTAAAGGTAGAGTTAGTTTCAGGTTCAGGTCAGGATCAGGGTTGTGGTTCAGCAGATAGTTGTGATGGTCCTCAGGTGAAAGGTGAGGTTGTTGTGGTGGTGAATGGTCCTGTAGCTCATTCTGATTTCATATGGAAACATTAACACGACCACAATCTGTCCCTGAGTTTAACCAAGTGTTTTTATACTGTCCTCAAAACGGGTTTTACCTCTCAGCGTCACGGACAGTTACAGCACGACTCCCCCCGAACTAACGAGCTAGCTAACAATAATAATGATAACATATAAAAATGTACCGTCATTCTCACAACAATGGACCCAGTTAAAAAGGGACCTGATTGAACTTGTGATAAAAGTGACTTTTAAGAACCAACTTGAATGATTCAACTGATTTTTCATGCTGAGTTTTAAAGTGTTGAAAGCTCAGTGTGTGTGAATGACAGAGGCACATTGTGAAGCTCTTTGAATAAAAGTTCAAGCTTTAGACCAAAGGTGTGAAGAAATGGTAAATTTGGGGCATTTTGTTTGGTCCAACAGGTAGTTTTTAAGTGAAGGTGTGGTTTAATGACAGACTAATGTATAAAGGCTTTAGCTGACCTGCAGTGCCTGTCTTACTGCAGCAGGACCAGGAGGGGGCAGTGTGTGAGTGTGTGAGTGACAGAGACACATTGTAAAGCTCTTTGAATAAAAGCTCTATATGAATGAATCCATTGATTAAATATTATCAAACTGCTTGTAGCTGTTCACTGAGTTTGACGTGGACATTGACACAAACATCAGAGTCACTGAAGTAAAACCTGCTGCTCTGCTGTAAATGAATGTCAAACATTTTGTGGCTAAAGTGAAACATAATGTGACTTATTTTTTATTATGAAATGTTTCTTTTTTTTCTTTTTTTTTTACATTATTTTGGACAATCATGTGTTGCTTGTTTTTATTTGTTAAGGTGCTGATCCAGAGTCTGTCAGGTACAGTTACAGTCTGAACTGTTCACTGTTGTTGACTGTGATATTTGAATTGTCTCTATCTGACAGTGAGTTTGTGTTTATGTTGTCAGCTGATGACGCAGTTTCAGGGTGTCATGTAATTTCAGGCAGAGCTTCATCATTTCTGTCCAACAGCTTGAATAAAACAGTAAAAATATCAAAGTGTTTGTTGTGACTGTTTGTTTGCTAGCGTGGCTGACGTCACAACAGTTTGAAAGATGGACCGAGGTCAACGGTCGAAAATGTGGCTTCACTTTAGAAAAGAAACTGACGTGAAGAGAAAGAGCAGAGTGAGAAGCTGTGAAGTGGAATTGAGTTTATTAAAGGTTCGTCCACCAGAGGGCGCTGTAGTAACATATGAACTGTAGCCAGTGGGACTTTAAATGTGTAGAAGAAGAAATGTGTCGCTGTTGTCCGGAGGATACAACAGTTGTTAGCCGTTTGGCTTCATGTTCTTGTCATGAGATAAATAAACCTCCTCCCTGGTTGAAAAGAAGCCTCCGGTGAGTTACAACCGTCGGTGTTGAGCTGCCGGAGCCACCGCAACGACGCTTCGCCACTTTTCTTCTTCAAGCGAAGAAATAAAATATCTGCAATTCACATAATTCGGTTGAAATATTTTTATGTTTCCAATGTGTTATGAGTTTGTTGGGAGAAAGTGGTCATGGTAGTCAGAATTAAGGGTAGTGTATTCATTACCATTGTCATTAGGCAGAAGCTTAGTAGGTGTCAGTATCACTATGTGCGGAGAATATTTCCAGGTAACGTCACAAGTTTGAACTTTGAAAGAAGGAGAAATAGTGACATTTTTAAATCTATAAACGAAACTGATTTAGTTAAAAGAATATAGTGTTTTTTGCATAATCTCCTGATCCACAGTCCAGTTCAGTCAGTGGCGGTTATGTACCTATAGTTGGTTCGCCAACCGCCAAAAAACACCTAAGAAGAAGTGAAGTCTCGCGTGAGCAGTTCAGACTGAGAAAGTCTGAACAAGATGGAAGCAGATGAAAGCTGTGTAGCGACTGTGAACCTAAAGTGATATTTTTGCACTTTGCAGGTAGATGGAGATGTTAGCTCGGTGTCCTGGTGTTTCCAATGTTGTTCTGTGACACTGTTTAAGTTCTGTTCTCTGTTTATTAGCGACTGTGTCGACGGTAAAAGTTAGCCAGTTAGCAGCTAATGTAAAGTTCATGGCCGCCATTGCAGTAATCAGACGGTAGTCAAGACAACGAGCCCTCAGATGAGGGAGACCCTGTTGTGACTGTTGACCGTTAATATGACTGTTATGAAGAATATCAAGTTATGTTCAGCGAATGTTAAATGTAAGTGAATGTGTTCAAGATGGACGCAGATGACGTTGTGTAACGACTGTAAACCTAAAGTGATATTTTTGTACTTTGTAGAAAACCTTCATTTAATGTGTAGCATTAAGATTGAGCCTGTGTGACATCACTGTGCACCTACACTGGCTTAGCTAGGTTTTCATAGCCTAGCCTTTTAGCTTCACTGGACCTCTGACTGCACTGCAGCTTTTCCTCTCAATGGATGTTTCCAATGTGGCTTCATTTGATCAGCACTTGTAAGTAAATGAAATCATTTAAAACATGAACTACTTGTGTTCATGCACCTGCTGCTAACAGCACTTTGATTACAACCCTATATATTCATCATCTAATATCACTGAGCTGGATGTTTGGCTGATGCTGTGTCATATTCTCAACATGATGAAACTGTTCATGAAGTCAGTCTAACGTCTGATCATGTGATCATAGTTGATTGAATCTATATAAACTTACCACCTTCGAACAGTGGTTACATAACCTTTGAAACAAACAGCAACTTAACTGTGTGCTCCGATACGTAAACAAATAGCACTACACCTCTGTTAGTCAGTCTAAGACAGTTAAACCCTTAACACTGTCTGAAACCCTCTTTTAAATCTGTGAGACCTTTATTCTATATGTGAAAACACAAAAAAGGGGAGATTTCACTGCTTTCCTCTAGACCACATCAAACCAGGTCCAGTCATCAGTTTGTGTTTTCACAAATCAAATTTGCTTTGTTGTCGAAGCACTTTGTAAACTCTGTTTTAAAGGCGCTCCATAAAGTTGTTGTTGTTGTTGTCATTATTATTATTATTATTATTATGATGAACAACAATAATAATAAAGGTGTCACAAATTTTAAAGTAGGTTAAGGTAATCCTCATGCAAACTTACACAGAGACAGTTAACTGCTCTATACTAACAGCCTATGAATGGTAGTTCTCTCCACCCATTAGCTATACCACTTATCCTTACAGGGTCACGGTGGGCTGGAGCCAATCCCAGCTGACATTGGGCGAGGGCCAAGTACAACGCAGGACTGACGTATAGAGACAAACAACCAGGCACACTCTCATTCACACAATTGTGAACTGTTATGAAGAATATCATGTTATGGGGAACTAATGTTAAATGTTTAGTGAATGTGTACAAGATGGAGGCAAATTTAACGCTGTATTAGCGACTGTAAACCTAAAGGATATTTTTCTACTTTGTAGAAAACCTTCATTTAATTGTTTTAGCACCAGAATTGAGCCTGTGTGGACATCACTTGGTGCACGACACTGGTTTAGGCTTAGCGTTTTCTTAGCCTTTTTTTTTTTTTTTTTTTTTTTTTTTTTTTTTTTTTTTTTTTTTTCCTTTTTTTTTTTTTTTTTTTTTTTTTTTTTTTTTTTTTTTGTTTTTTTTTTTTTTTTTTTTTTTTTTTTCTTTTTTTTTTTTTTTTTTTTTTTTTTTTTTTTTTTTTTTTTTTATTTTTTTTTTTTTTTTTTTTTTTTTTTTTTTTTTTTTGGTTTTTTTTTTTTTTTTTTTATTTTTTGTCTTTTACTTCATTTAATGTTATTTTTAGTTAGACTTTGTAGTATACTTTGTTGTTTTGTTTTTGTAGTTTTTTTTTGCCTATTAGCTTCACTGGACTCTGACTGCACTGCAGCTTTTCCTCTCAATGGATGTTTCCAATGTGGCTTCATTTGATCAGCACTTGTAAGTAAATGAAATCATTAAAACATAAATACTTGTGTTCATTCACCTGCTGCTAACAGGTTTGATTACAACCCTATATATTCATCATCTAATATCACTGAGCTGGATGTTTGGCTGATGCTGTGTCATATTCTCAACATGATGAAACTGTTCATGAAGTCAGTCTAACATCTGATCATGTGATCATAGTTGATTGAATCTATATAAACTTGCCACCTTAGAACAGTGGTTACATAACCTTTGAAACAAACAGCAACTTAACTGTGTGCTCCGATACGTAAACAAATAGCACTACACCTCTGTTAGTCAGTCTAGACAGTTAAACCCTTAACACTGTCTGAAACCCTCTTTTAAATCTGTGAGACCTTTATTCTATATGTGAAAACACAAAAAAGGGGAGATTTCACTGCTTTCCTCTAGACCACATCAAACCAGGTCCAGTCATCAGTTTGTGTTTTCACAAATCAAATTTGCTTTTGTAAACTCTGTTTTAAAGGTGCTCCATAAATTGTTGTTGTTGTTATTATATTATTATTATTATTATTATTATGAACAATAATAATAATAAAAAGGTGTCAAATTTTTAAAGTAGGTTAAGGTAATCCTCATGCAAACTTACACAAGAGACAGTTAACTGCTCTATACTAACAGCCTATGAATGGTAGTTATATCCACCCTT
>NW_019174673.1:14039-20953 GCF_002260705.1 Seriola dumerili
AGCTATACTGCTTATCCTTACAGGGTCACGGTGGGCTGGAGCCAATCCCAGCTGACATTGGGCGAGGGCCAAGTACAACGCAGGACTGACGTATAGAGACAAACAACCAGGCACACTCTCATTCACACCTACGGGCAATTTAGAGTCACCAATAAACCTAATGTGGACTCTTTGGACTGTGGGAGGAGGCCGGACCCATGCAAGAAGAGGACGAACATGCAAACTCCACACAGAAAGGCCCCGGGTTCAAACCCAGGACATTCTTGCTGTGAGGTGACAGTGGTAACCGCTGCCCCACCATGCCAACCAATGGCAGTTATAGTATAACTGGGGGGTAAACGATAAGTAGCTGGATTTCAAAAGAGGAAGTTGTGGTTTGTGAAGCTTCCTCTGAGCAGAAGGTTTACAGTCTTAAATCTTCGCACTGAACAGTATTTAAGTCAGATAAACCTTGTCAGACATTTATTCATTTTCCTCAGAAGTGCTGAGGAGTGGTATTTTCACTGTACTTTGTTCAGTTTTTTGGTCTAATGTCATAGTAGAAGGGGAAATGCAGCTATTGTGAATGACGTGTCCCGGAAGCTGAGAAACCGTGAAGTGTGGCTTGCAGAGATGCAACAGCGATGATCAGTGTTTAGACGACATCGAGAACTATGGAGCGTCTTCCTCTGCTGTGTCTCTGTGTCCTGACCTGGTCTGCAACAACGTTTGCTGATGTAAACCGTAAGAAAACTTTAGACTGATAATCAACTTTAATTCTTTTCTGTGTTACTGGCTGAAAAATCTGTATATTTATTATTGAGTCTGATAATGAAAACACGTGCACCTGTTACATCAGCATCTTTGTAAAAAAAAAAGTCAGTTGTTGTAATATGAAAACTGATAATTAGCACAAATCAGTACTGAAACATCAGGCTCTACAACACAGGTGAAGGGTTTTAATTGCAGGATCCTTCTGATCCATTACAATCATTTAATGATCTGTGCAGTTTTTTGAACATATACCTGTCAGCGGATGTGCAGGGTGTCGTCACTACTTCCGAAAGTTTACTTCAGAGAAATCAAAACTGATGATTTACTGGTAAACATAACTGAACTGTGGGCGCTGAAATATCTGAAATATAAAATGTGGCTGCGGCTCCTGCCTGAGAGTCACTGAGAGATTTATTGATCATTTTTATTTATTGTATTTATTGAGATAGAAAGTTGATGGGTGGAGTGTGTGTTCTTTCTTTTCTTAAAAACAAGTGAATTTATTAGTTGGATTTTATTTTATAATTTCATGTAAAAAAAATATTGGATATTGTAATGTAATAAAATGATAAACCATAAAACATTTGCTTTACCTTTTTAAGAAAAAATGTCAAAATACTGTTGTGAAACTGGTAATCAGGCTCAGTGCAACAATACTGTTAATTTTAGATCATATTCATCATAATTAGAGTTTTTATGTGTAACTTTGCATAAAAGTCTTGTATTTTATTAATGTTACAGAAAATAAATTAATGCATTTATCTAATAAATAAAATATGTCCAAACATCGTTATTAATCTAATAATTATGATTGTAATTACAAGACTCCAGCTTTCAGATCATGTGTATTTAATGGATGTTTTAAATAAAACAGCTGCAGGGCGTCGCTCACACGTTTTCTAACTTCTGGTCTTTGCAGAGATGAAGATTTGTAGTTTCCTGGTTTTACCCGCTCAGTTCCTTCATGCTGTTTGATAATGACAGAATTCAAGACTTTGCAATTTAACAAGTTCAAGCTCTTCCTCACATCACCAGGCCTCTACATGTGGTTAGATATATATCTTTTTTTAAAAGGCACAGTGTGTCAGTCACTATGTTAGTCTGAATTTTAAAACTAACAGAACTATAATAAAAGTCAATCTGTGAAATGACAGTAATTATGACTTTTCAATGATGAAAATTATCTGTAATTCTCACAAATCTAATCTTAACTGTAATTGGACAGTTAACCAATTCTCATACATATTTTGAACTTTGACCTTTAGCCACCAAAATGAGTCCAGGTGAATGTTTTTACCAAATTTGAAGAAATTCCTTCAAGGTGTTACAGAGATATTTCGTTCTCTAGGCCAAAACTGTGTTTTGTGAGGTCACCGTGACCTTGACCTTTGACCTTTGACCCCCCTCTAATCAGGGACGAGGACACTGGCCTGAGGTCCAGAGTCCACCAACATCCTTCCTGAAACAATCCAGGGTTGAGTCTTTAGAGCAAATGTAGGTGCTGCTAACATTTGAACTCATCACCAACGGACAAACAGCTGTAACAACAGAAATCATTTCAACATCAACTTGTCTGTGATGTCACATCTCAACTTTAAATTGAGGCTGAGCTAAAATGAGTGAGACTGAACTAACTGAACTAGTGATCTCGTTAAAGGCCTTCAAGTCCATTGTCCAGTGTTTGTAAGGTTGTGGCCGCCTGAGAAACTAAGTAATTAAAATCACCATGGCAACGTATGAATGCAGTCGGGCACAAACAGCTGATTCAGATCAGTTGATGAGACGACTTCTCTGATGTCTTAATTAAGTTCAAGAGAGACTCGTAGTTCTCAGGGTCCAACAGCAGGTATTTGATATTCAGACAGAACCGTAGGGTTCTCCTGGAACTCCAGTTCCTCTGCTCCATGTCTCAGAAAAGGTCTCCAGATGTTACAGATGTACCAGCTGATCATCGCAGTATGGACCTCATTTTTCTACCCTCATATAAGATATTCTTGATCCATTACGTATGATTTGGAGGATTTATTCATAATGAAATCCTTCCATTTCAGTAGAATTAGACGACGGGCAGCAGCGTACAGAAGCCAAGAAGTCACACTGGGGCTTGTTCAAAGAACAGACATCAGAGGGTTCAATGTAGAGAACTATAATAAGACAGAGGTCGACGGTGACTTCAAGGACCTCTGGAAGTGTCGTAAACACAGAGGTCCAGTAAACTGATTCTCTGATGTCTGTGTTTCTGTCAAAGTCCTGCAGGAAATATGTTTTAGTGACGTTTTACTCTGGAGACGACCTGAAGTCTCCTGAGTGTGAGGACAAAGTGTGAATATGTTTTTGTGTTTGATGCTGTAGATGTTGATATTGGTTGGACAGAAGGCGGGAAATCTTGGCAGAGACACTAAGACTAAGGTGGAGGGGTCATGGGAATTATTTGGAAACTGTTAGATAAACAATTTCAGGAAATCTTGACCATTAAACATTTTGAGAACTTGTTTCTCTTTCAGTTCTCCTCCAGCCAAAAGGACAAAGTGTTTTCAGAGGTCTATGAGGAAATTTCTATTTCTCTGTAACTGAGACTCTATTTCAAAAGATTTTCACAATGTAAACCAAAATAAAAGATGGAGATTGTGAGGATTTATAATATGTTGGTTAAAAAAAGACTCAGGTTTTCAGTCAGAAGCTTTTCCAGAATCCAGTAAATTAAAAACATTGTAATGAAAGGATGAGTCCCCTCGGTGGAGCCAGTGGACAGAAACTCTGATGATGACGGACATCTGTGGATGTAAACCTGTTTATTTAGCAACTGTTGATTCACAATTAATACAATGAAATGAAATAATTAAACAGCTAAAGGGACAGAAAAGAGTTTTCCTTATGAAGTCTCATACATGCACAATTTCTCCTTCAGAAATGCTCTTTCTAACACCTTCAGGATGAAGGAGCTTTTTCTTCTTTAGTCTGTTTTTCTCCCTCTTCTTGTTCAACACGTCTTTGTCATTAAAATGTGTTAATACCAGGAGGCTGAGGAACAATGTCAAAATAAAAGCTCTAGTTTTATTTGCAAACAGACAAAAGACAGATGTTTCTTTCTTTTTGAAAATGTTGTTCAAGAAGTATAAAAGATAAAAACTCCGGATAGGAAATTATAACTATATTTGAAAGAAAGAAAGAAAGAAAGAAAGAAAGGAAGGAACAAGTGTAAATATACAGTCTGACAGTTCAGAGGATTTTCTGAGGACAATCTAACTTTCTTGTTTTATCATCAGTTGATGTTTTGTTTTAACAACAGACACGTCTGTCTTCACTTAATTACCCTGCAGGTAAACATACTGATTAATACATGTTTTTATCTTCCAGGACCAGAGATCATCAAAGTGACAGAAGGGAGTGATGTGACTTTACCCTGTTCCATCACAGGGAACATTGAGTCAAAGCGCTTTGACTGGAAGAAAGACGGTCAGAAGGAGGTGTATGTGTATGATGCTGGGCCTTCTTCCAGTAAAACTTATTCGGGTCAATATGAGCAGTTCAAAGGTCGTGTCTCTCATTTTTCTGGAGAACTGAAGAATGGCAACGCCTCCATAATGATCAGAAACACGAAGGTGGCTGACAGTGGAAACTACACCTGTGAATTTCAACATCTTCCAAATCAAAAATTCCTCATGAAGCTTCTTGTTGGTGAGTGCTTTCATCACACAGCTGATTATTTACAGATGAGACTGGTTTAAGAGTCCCACATGGACTTTCATCAAATAGTCAGAATACACATCTGGCAGGACCTTGTCCCCACAGCGCTGCAGTCACATCTGGACTGATTCCCTTTGTATCAAACGTTCAGTATCTGTGACACGTTGTAGATTATGTCATCGTGCTCAATCAACGTTCAGTGGTGTGAAAGATTATTAGTTCTCAGTATTTGAACAATTATCACGTCTCAGGTTTTATTCCCTTCTAGACGACACGTTGAACAAACTAGTTTATTTTAACAACTTCAGACTTTAACCCGTCTGGAGAAAACAAACCAGTCGAGTCTGTGAATGTTTGAGCAGCTTAAACTAGGACGTTTGTCAAAATCAGTTTTAGATGATGTGTAATAAATTCCTGTTTCTGTTACCTGTCCTGCTCAGTTGATAATATCACACAAAATAACATTTGTTTTTGTTTTTGCCTTTTAGAATGGTCCCTTAAACCTGTTTAGGGTTCATTTAATTATGTGCATTTCGTCTCTAACACCTTTCCACATTTTATAACTTGTGTATAATACCAAGACCAGGAGGAACTGATGCATTTCACTGCCATCACTGTAAAGCAACTGTCAGAGGTTTCATCAAGCTGTATTTTGATCTTACTTACAGCTCTGAGACACTTGAACTGATGAAGGTATTAAACAGGAAAAAAATAGAGCTTTCTCTTCTTTTCCATTTACGTCATATTTCAAATACAATAAATCAGTCAGAAAAGAGCTTAGGAAATTCCCAGGAATCTCTTCATCACTTTTCCACAACAATGTGCACAAACTTTCATGTTGATAAGACAGAAGTGTCTCTGAGATATTTTAGAAAGTGCCAGTACCAGAGCATCTCCATTCCAGTGACTACAGAGCTTTTAAAACCTTCCAAAGTGACCAAATAATGAAGATAAATGTCTTTTTATGGACTCCTGAAAAATGTCGCCTAAATGTTATAGTTGACTAAAAGAAGCTTTGTTACTATTTAGATAAAGATTTACATATTTAGTTCATTGAATCGTGTCTCTTTTGACTGATAAATAAAGTTTCTCTGTTGTGTCGGTGTCCCTCCAACCAAGAGAGTCAATACATTTAACTTCCATGTTTTATATGGTCAGGCAGGTAATTTTACCCGGCAAAAACTGAAGTGTTTCACGTGCTGACTTCCTATTGGATGAAGAGTAGCTGTCAATGAAAGGTCGCTTTACGTTCGTGAAAAATGTGCGCTCCTTCTGAATGTTGAAGGAGTTAAAGCCGTTAGTTTCGTCACTTTAGGTTCCGTTAGAAAGATGCTGATTGGTTAGTTTTTGTGCCTGGGCGTTTCTTGATTTCAAATATACCTGAAAATCATTGGTCTATATTTTTGTCAACGCATTGTATTTATATGACATGGTGTTGATTTAAAAAGTTTGACTTCCGCAGGGAAAATAATCAACTCTTATTCTTTAATTTTTTCTTCGGTTGAATTTGAACGATGCTTGAATTTAGTAAGTGTTCTGTTCTTCTTTAAAACGAGCCCAGTTTGGTCTTTACAACGTCTGTTTTTTGAACCTATAAAGGCTTTTAATGCAGCGACGCAGGTTTTAGCAAGCTCATTCTAACGTTTACTGCCGTAAAGTGAGACTCTAATGTTTAAATGTCGTAAACTATTGATTACATCTCCTAAATACGTTGACACATAACGAAACATTGAGCTTTCAAATTAGGTGTAAAGTGTATAATGGACCGTTTACCATCAACATGAAAATATATATCATATTTATATATTTCGTTTTACATGTAAATTCTCGGTCGCATGCAACCTTCGCGCCAATATAAGGTTAAAAGACAGAAGCCCGAGGAAAACATCCAAGGTGAGTCCTGATTCTAATGACGTCAACTCCTTCCGTCTCCATTTTTCTATTTTATCATGACTAGTAATTGTACATACACATTAACGGTTCTAGCTCTTCATTCTGGTCATCAACTCGATCTGTTTTCAGATTGGTTGAGATTTTTACTGGAGGGTTCATTGAAGGTTTCGCTGTTAGAATGGATACGAGACATTATGGGACCGAAGTTAATGGGGCAGAAGGTAAATAGGAAAAAACACTTCCTGCCAAGAAGAACAAAATTCAATAGTTAATTTTACACTAAAGTCAGTGTAATTAGCTAAACCTTAGGAAAAAGCAAATGATAATGCTGTACTTTAGATAATGCTTTGTGCTTGTGGTAGTGCTGTTAGAAGTAATGAGAGATGCTGCTTAGTGGTGACTAAGTGTAGGCCAAAACTTAGGTGTTGAAAATTGTTTGGATTTTATCAAACATTGCTGCTGACATGTGTCATTAAGGTTGATGTTGTGTTATTTCAACTGTTTTTCCCCATCTTAAACAACTCAAATCCACATGTACAAGTAGAGAAGGAATGAAGAAAAAAGATATTGTGTATTTGTCT
>NW_019174674.1:0-102 GCF_002260705.1 Seriola dumerili
TGTGTGTGTGTGTGTGTGTGTGTGTGGGGGGGGTGACCCAAAGCCAGAGAACCATTGATCAACGAGGCCAGACTGGATGTCAGCAGTGATACTACACCTAGC
>NW_019174675.1:0-105 GCF_002260705.1 Seriola dumerili
ACTGTTCGGCTACCCAGTCAGAGTACGACAGAGTTTTTTTTAATATTAAATATGAATACATATATATATATTATAAAATTAATGTTCAGTTCTTTTTCTCTTCTT
>NW_019174676.1:0-126 GCF_002260705.1 Seriola dumerili
GAGAACTAGCGTAGAGGTCAGTCAGTCTAAAAGAAAGTGTCGCCAGGCAGAGCGACAGTGGAGAAAAACAAAACTTAAGGTTCATAATGAGATTTATAAGGACAAACTGAATGAATATAACAAAGC
>NW_019174677.1:0-105 GCF_002260705.1 Seriola dumerili
GAAGACAGAGGAAGTGAGACAGGAAGAAGAGGAGAGAGTAAAGATATAACAATGGATGTAACAAACGGCAGAGCCCAGCTACCTCCCACACTAGCCCAGATACCC
>NW_019174678.1:0-153 GCF_002260705.1 Seriola dumerili
CACAGTGACGTGTATGACTACGGTACCTGATCTCTGAGGGGAGCCACCATCTAGAGCTGTGAGGAGCAAATTAATGTCCTCTTGTTTTTCACGATCAAGCTCTTTATCAAGAACGAGCTCTATTGTGTTTCCGTCAACAGCCAAAACGAAATT
>NW_019174679.1:0-104 GCF_002260705.1 Seriola dumerili
TATAAAGTTTAGGGCTGCACCCAGCAATTATTTGTTTATTGATTAATCTATACATTTTTTGATCAATCAATTAATCTATCGATAATTTTTTCAATTAATCTATT
>NW_019174680.1:0-186 GCF_002260705.1 Seriola dumerili
GACTTTTTATTGGCCTTACTATACTATGACGTTCTTAAGACTTTTTATGCCTTACTATA
Organism: Seriola dumerili; assembly: GCF_002260705.1. Classification (NCBI taxonomy): domain Eukaryota; kingdom Metazoa; phylum Chordata; class Actinopteri; order Carangiformes; family Carangidae; genus Seriola; species Seriola dumerili. The sequence continues at coordinate 60 of NW_019174680.1, forward strand.
CTACAACGTTTTTATGACTTTTTACGTCTTACTATACTATGTTATTTTTATGACTTTTTATGCCTTACTATACTATGACGTTTTGATGACTTTTTATGCCTTACTATACTATGACTTTTCATGCCTT
>NW_019174680.1:211-174157 GCF_002260705.1 Seriola dumerili
AATTTACTATGTTGTTTTTATGCCTTACTTTACTATATCATTTTTCTGACTTTTTATGCCTTACTATACTATGTCGTTTTTAGGACTTTTTATGCCTTAGTATACTATGTCGTTTTTAGGACTTTTTATACCTTACTATACTATGACTTTTTATGCCTTACTATACTATGACGTTTTTATGACTTTTTATGCCTTACTATACTATGACTTTTTATGCCTTACTATACTATGTCGTTTTTAGGACTTTTTCTGCCTTACTATACTATGACGTTTTTAGGACTTTTTATGTCTTACTATACTATGACTTTTTATGCCTTACTATACTATGACGTTTTTATGACTTTTTATGCCTTACTATACTATGACGTTTTTATGACTTTTTATGTCTTACTATACTATGACTTTTTATGCCTTACTATACTATGACGTTTTTAGGACTTTTTATGCCTTACTATACTATGACTTTTTATACCTTAGTATACTATGTCGTTTTTCTGACTTTTTATACCTTAGTATACTATGTCGTTTTTCTGACTTTTTATACCTTAGTATACTATGTCGTTTTTATGACTTTTTATCCCTTACTATATCATGACGTTTTTAGGACTTTTTATGCCTTACTATACTATGGCGTTTTTATTCCCCACTATATCATGTCCTTTTATGACTTTTTATGACTTACTATGCTATGACGTTTTCATGACTTTTTATGCCATACTATACTATGTCGTTTTTATCACTTTTTATGCCTTACTATATTATGACTTTTTGTGGCTTTTTATGCCTTACTATACTATGACGTTTTCATGGATTTTTATGCCTTAATATACTATGACGTTTTTATGCGTTAATATAGAATCACTCTTTTTACATTCTTATGCCTTAGTATACCATATCTTCTCTTGATGTTTCTGTGCATTACTGTACTTCACGTTCCTATGCTTTACTCTATCTCGACGCTTTTTGACATTTTTATGCTTTATTATACTAATACTTTTATTATTATTTACAATAATATGAATTCTTACTATCATATCCGTCCCTTTCCTTCTATGTCGCTTTGGATGTTAAATCAGTTATGTGATGTAAATGTAAATGAATGTGTCTTGATCAAGGTTGAATTACGGTGACTGCCCTGCAGATACATTTGCTGCAGCAGTAACTAAGCTCGGATTAATGAGTAAATCAACAATTGTAGTAAACAAAACTACGTGTGAAAACACCACCAAGGTCAACAAGATCACAGCACTCGTCAGCATATTTTCATAAATTTGTTTAATCTATTTTGTACAAAGTTGGATCATACTGACTGACAGCAGACCTGCTGTAGCAGTGGTTAGTCAAAGCTCAGTTTAATCATCAATAAATTAACTGACTGCAGAGTACCCATGGCAAATAGAAACACGTCAAAGTTCACTTTTATTGGTAAACAAGTCAACAGGACTAACCACCAAATCTTTTGTCATTTCATTTAGCGTATGTGATGAAAGCAAGGAGTATGGTTCACACTGACATACATTACATTCAAGTCTCTGCAAGAACATTCATGGCACAAATAAACTTGGTTTGCCTCGTTTGTCAGACAGAATGTGACGCCTGGATTTTTCCTTCCTTGTATGTCTTCCTCAGGTTGTGAATCTGACGACCTGTGGAGAAGGAAGGAAGTACAGGGAATGAGGATACATGTAGAAGAGAAATTAGATGCACCCAGGACCTCTCACACAGTTAGAAATGTTTTCCAAGATGAGAACAGACACAGGGTTTGCGTGTCACAGCAGGATAAGGTTCAGGCCAAATTTCTGAAATGTGGGGGTGTAACCCACAATAAGAAGTAGATCTGTCAGGAAGCTGTTTGTTTAAATGTACACTGTTTCCCACCAAAAAGATTTGTTTTTATATGAGTAATGTGACATAAAAAAAATAATCAGGAGTGGGACTTGAACAAAACCCATCCATTTCATTTATTAACAGTCGTACTTACTGATTTTCTGAAAGAAATGCAAAATTAAAGTAAGAAAATCAGACATCGAATAAAGTTATTTACAAAATGTTAGCACTGTGAGTTTCTATGAGACTTCTGGAGATCATAACGGGTTACATGCAAATTTGCTTAAAACACAGCTGCATTTAACAACTAACATAACATACAATCAACATAACAGACACCAACCTATATAATAGATACTAACTTGCAACCTTATGAAATTCCACTGGGGTAAAAATATAAAATGAAGGCCTACTCTGTATAACTCAGAGTAATAGTGGCCAGTCAATCATGACTTGCATGTTCTCATATGTACCCATGGATGGTATGACAGCAAATATAAGATAGGGCTTCTTTATATATTTGGTAAATACATACACTGAACTTTTAATAGGGAACATGAAAGCAGTCCACCAGTTAACAAACTGATGAAAAACTGGACAAAAAAGTTCAATTACATTTTAAAATCAGAGACAAAGTCGGATTACAAAGATTTGGCAAAAAGACAGATGCACATTTGTAATGAAGCTAGTAAGATATCAAGGATGTCAGAAATGTAAAGTTATGGACAGTGAAGAATTGTGTCAAAATCATATTTTGCTGACAAAGTACACATTTGTTGCTATTGAATATGAGCCTGCGTGTCTTTTTTTGGCTGTTTGCACTGAGTAACAGAAACATGTCAAATATTAGGATCAGAGGCATTTCAAATGGCAATTCTTATTAAAATGACATTCACTCTCTAATCTACTTTTGTAACAAAATCATAATAATCTCATCATAAAATAGCATTATGCTAATACTTCATCTTTGATATTTATCACTGATATTAAACATTTTCGAACAAAGGTACTTTAAGTTTGCTTTCAGTTATAACCAGTTCTGGACAACCAGTAATCACATTTCATTAAAACCACATCTGGGAAATTTGAAAATTCATGACTATAGCGCCGCCATGATAGCAGCATCCACTCCAGCCCAGTATTTCTATGAATGTGTCCACAATTGTGTCACAATTTACATTGAAAGCAAATGTTCATCGCCAATTGAGGAACTATTTCTTGAACCATAACCATACAGTAATTGCCATGCTCAGATATTGTGGAAAGCAAGAATTTGAAGGATGTTGTCAATGTCCGCAGGATCAGGATTTTGCAGGATTGTCCAATACTGACAGAGTTTAATTGAGAGTACAGCTCCTGTAATTTCAGGGGGGATAGGAGATTTGTAGCATGATTGAGCAGCCACAAAATCTACAGCTAGTGTGAGGCTATCATGTCAACATGAACCAGTGTCTCTAGTCTCCAACACCTTGTTTTGGGCTTTTGGGCTGTTCTGGGTTCCTTGCTAGAACTAAATAAGTGTGCCTAATGAGGTTAATGAAGTGACCACCGAGTGTATTTTATGACTGCATGAAATGAAAGCTATAAATCAGTAATACTGTCAACACGTACTTGTCGCAGGGACCCACCAAACCTAATTTCTCCTGTTGATCCACTTCATTCCATGGACACCAAAGAGAAATTAATATAAATTCCCATTTTGGTTAATTGGCATTTCAGGCTGCACTATAAAAGTGGTGTGCCACTAGAAGAATATCATTGTTCAAGATCTACGCACTAAATTGTTGAGGATCAACATGCAATAAATCTTACTATTATGTTGGTCCTCTGTTGTTTCAAATCTTTAATAAAAAAAATCCCCCAGTTCAGTTTGCAGCTGCCTGTGGAGATGCCACACCTCCTGACGGAGAGGGGTGCCACTGAAGACACCTTTCATTTCTCCAACATGTCCAACAGGCCCTCGAGCTACTGGGTGAGGTGATTTCAACACCTGTGCATGTGGACTCAATTACATCCTGACCCACCAGAAGACATTATATATCCACAGAGAAGACTGCTGAGGACTTAAAATGTGAGTTCAACTGTAACTGGGTGAAATATCTTTAACTCTACAAAGACAGGACAAAGTACAAAGCTCACCTCAAACTGCAGGTATCCTACTATCTGCACATCTGAAATGACTTTACACATATTGGCTATGATTTTCACTTGCTGCTGATTTGTTATTAAATGACATTTCAAATTGAAAATAAAGTTATATCACAACTGAGCATGAGTGAGAGGGTAAGTGAGCAGAGGTCCAACGGTACAGGCTGACAATGAAACTGGCACTGATTTACAAATCCAAAACATCAGTGAATGACTCAGTAACATACAGAACACTCTCTCGTTGGGTTAATCCAATCAATCTGTAATGTACACCAAAAAACCTGGAAAAAAGATGAATCAGTTTGACAATAAGGTACAACTCCCACTGGGAGTAACTCATCAGCGTTAAGCATGTTTCCTGTATTGAAAATAACTCCACTTTTGAACAGGAGTGAAGAGTATAAGAGTTAACAAATGTTTCAATGAGCTAACACACCAGAAACAAGAAATTAGTTAGAGTCAATGCACATACGAGATCAGCGTTCTCCTCCTTGAAGAAAATGAACAGCTTAGGATTCAAAAATAATGCCAACCTGTATGCATCACCTACTTCTTTTTGCTAACATAGTTCCCAATCACTTTGCATGCTACGCTTAGGGGTGCCAAGTAGATATCCTATGAACTTAGCTCTCTCTCTCAAGGAATCGGTGGGGTGGCTGGAAGTCCTTAGTTCCCTCAGACACATACTTCAGGCACCTCAAATGACACAACCACATCTCACTCTGTGGGGGAGGCACAGCAACGTTTCTCCCGTATGCTACCACCTTGAGAATGTGTCTAAGATACAGAGTCTTTGCTACCTCCTGGTGGGCTCCCGCCACCTGTGACCAAATTACAGAGCAGTTTGCGTCGCCCAGCCTGGTAGTCCTCCTCGTCAACGTTGACCAACAGTTTTATGGCCTCGTGGCCCACAGCCTGTTTTAGGGAATCTGTGATAAAGACCCCTTTTAGGGCCTCTAGCAATGATCCATTGATGTAGTCCCTCCAGAAGGCATCCAAGTAGGTGAGCTCTGAGAACTTGATGTCACAGATGATGGAGCCCAAGTCTCGGGATTTGAGGATAGTGTTGGCCTGGTTGAAGCGCTCGAACTGTCGTTCCACTGCCTCTTGTTTGTTGGAGAATACATTGCCCTGAAGTGCAGACTCATGTTGGCAGTATTCAGCACGAACCCGGAGGCGGATATCTGCGAGGAGAGAACAACAAGGGTCAACTGAGAGTGAATATTAGGGCTGGAAAAAATTAAAACAAACAACACTAACAGTTTACATTTGAAATGTGAACACCTCCACCAAAGCTGAGTAATGGCTGACAGCCAACATGATCTTAGACAACTACCTGGCATCAGTACAAACCTGAAAACTCAAAGCCAGGATATGCTTAAGATGAACTAGTTTCTACTATCTGACATGCAAACAACAATGGTTACACTCAAAGGCAAAGTGCATGCCATTAGATGGAGGGGTAAGTTGCAATGAATCATACAAATCGGTAGAGTAGCACACACTTTCAGATATCCTTGAGGATTAATAATGTTACTGCAGTGACTTAAGTTGCTTAGAGTGACTTAAAAAGTTCACTAAATAATAAAATGAGAGCTTAAGAGAAACTTTCACACCTGGCAATGACTGTGACGGTAAAACCATTGTTATTAATGACAATGGTGACCATTAAGTGAACTGCAGTCAGCATCCTATTGCTCATGTACTGTGCTCACACTCCATATGTAGGTGAGAGTGAGGTCTGGTTTTGCGAGACTATAGTTAATAGATAATATTGTTATCAACTTGTTAGCTAGGTCTAGTCCTTTACCAATATCTGTCACTGTGCTTACATGGAGTTTGTGTTGGATTGTGCTGGGAGACAGTTTTTTGTTCATTTTAGCGAACTCCATTGGTAAGCTAATGTTAGCTAGTGTTACACACTGTTGGTGCTGTAGGGGAGTGGATCACATCCTGGCACTATGCACTGACAAATGATGTCTGAGCCTGGCCAAGCATACAAGCATCCAGTATAGTAAACCACCTGCATTACTGGTCAATGGTCTTGGTTTTTCAGGTGCCTTGGGTTGGTGAAGCTCCAGTTCTGAATTGGGTCAGGTTGCTTGAACACCATTACACTTGCCAACAAATCTAGTCTGAAACTCTAGGTAGTGCAGTACAGTAACTTAAATGGTCACGATCGCTCAGTTGGTTCATTTAAGTAACCAATTTACTTAGAGAAGCTCTCTCTGTCTGAAGTCCTTGTCCTGCTTGGACTTTGTTTCATGTATACTTTGCAGAGAAATCAGATTTCTCTAGGAGAAATCTATCTGGGGAAATCAGGTTATTTCCTTACCTTGATTACTAAAACTGGATTTCTCAATAAAATGCTGTTTAGAAAGTCAGCTTACCTGGAAAAAGGCTTAAGGCATGTAAACACAAGCATGTGTCTCACTTACTTAACAGTATGTAAGTGTGTTCTTAGGTTGTTCCTGGATCGTTCTCAAACCAGGAACAACCTAGGAAAACATAACAAATGAATGTCACTGGACTGCACAATTTTTTTTTCTGTTATCCTACTCTTTGAGACTAGACAAAAACACTGCTCCCTCTCTATGCCATGCTTCTTTTACCACATGTTTGTTTCTCTCTGCAGTCAGCTGAGGAATGACTTCTCTTCCGTTTGCGGTTCGGAACAGGAGGAGCTGGCTTTGTTCGGGGAGGGCCAACATGAGGTCCCGACGGGGAACAGCAAATGACTGGCTGAGGACCTAAACAGTGACATTAGTTAAGACATTAATCAAACTTCTGTGTCGTGGTGTTAAAAAATACCTTGAACACACAGACAATCACCAACCTGTTCTTCTGTGAGGTGCATTGTCCTTGCTCTGCACTGTTCCTCTTGGTGAAATGTAGCGCACTGATGTCTCTTCCAAGTACTTGTCAACAGGGTCTGGGCACACTGAAAACAACAGTTGATTTCTGATGTTATTTTTAATCGCAATGCTAATCATTTTCATATCAGTGGATACATCTCACAGATTGCAGAGACAATGTCTAAACTGTCAGTTTTTTGTGGACTGCCAGGGTTGATACATGAGTAATCACCTCACTCAAATGCAATACCAACATGTTTACTATGTTAACATATAGAAGAAGATCCTAACCCCGGAGGAGTAGAAGTAGTAGTTACTAGATGTAACTCCAGTTCTATGACTATGTGCACAGCTCTAATGTGCTTCACTCCTGGTTAACCCCTTTGAGGCTCTGCCTCACCCTGAGATGGATCTTTGCACTCACTGCCAACAGGGGGTTGTGATTGCACACTGCAGTCCCTTATAAAGCCCCTGCGGAGACACTGCGCTTGTCCCTTTGGAACTCAGCAACATATACCAAAAAGAGGGCCAGCTGGGCCTGCAGTTAGAGGGCCATGCACATATCTGAGAACTGGAATTGCATCCAGTATCCAGTACATTTCATTCATACATGCTCCACCCTCTAACAGGCTTGCTAGTTATTGATGTACTCCACTGGACCCCAGCCCTGACCCATAAAACCCATCAGCATGCTGCAGCCACCAAAATTCAGAGAGGCTGCTCATTGGAGAGCCAATAAATCTTACATTGGAACACCTTATTTCACTCTTTTCAAAATAATTTTTGGCCTACATCTGTCAGAGCTGCTGTGCTGCAGTAACTGAGGAGAAACTAGAGGTTTCTAGCCACCAGCTAGCATCTACAGATAGCCTGCATGTGAGGCGTTGAGGGTATATATCTATAAATCTATAAACTGTAGCTACAGAAAACAACCTGGGTTACACTCTCCCCCTTTAAACTGCATGAGTCTCTGCATGCACATCACACACCGCACCACCCACCACAAGTAAAAAAAAAAAAAAACACAGAACATGCAAACAAAATGGGACAGGACAGGGTTTTTTTTTATTCTGTCATGGGATTGGGACGATGTGTGTCACCCTCTAAAGGTGGAAAAACACTCTACTGAGCATGTTGAGCATGAACTAGATTTACCCAAGCTATAAAACCATTCCCCATAACCTGTTTGGCTTCTCTAACTGGCTAGAGGAAGAAGTAGAATGTCAAGCTATGGCCACACAAACAACAAGAATTGCATAGGACAAAGGGATAACCTATAAAGTCCAGTTACCATACTTCATGTATCAGAAGGCATCACTATTCTCTGTTGCTGAGATTGACAGTAACAATAAAAACTTATCAGGATTATAAAACTCCTGGCTGAGCCTTGCACACCCTCTCTTACTTGATGTATCTAATCTAATCATCAAGAATCAAATCTAATTGAATAGAATCAAAATGAACAGATTCTGGACTTTGCCATCCAAAATTAAATTGAACAGGGAGATCAGTGTGGATATCCAGTACAGGACATCCAGGGCAGGATGCACAAATTTATTTTCTGACGACGAACAAAGACTTATAGGTAAAACATGAAACTCACGGAGGCTGACAGAGTTATGTTCGGGGCAATTGACCTGACACAGACTGGACAGTAGAGTAAATAATTAAAATAATGTCATTTGTCATATTTGTAGGTCACATTTATTGAATAAAAATTGTCTATATAGAGCAAAAAATATTTAAGAAAAAGCTTGAGCCAATACCACAAGCACATGAAAAATTCATACAACAAACACAACCTGTCCTCACCCCTCTGTTTTGATAAATCCGTTAGAAGTGCTAACTCTGAGTCAACTGAAAATCCTGATTTCTGGACAGCCCTATATTACAAGTGATTTTATGTTCACTGTGGGTATGTGTATATTCTGGGTGGCTGAACTTTTTACCATACACTGCCATCTGAAAATGTGGTTGGCATGAATGGTGCTCATTCTGGACCTTAATTGAATGTAACCACTTGGAGCCAGCTCTGGCCTCAAGGCTCATTAAGGAGCATGCCAAGGAAGTTGTTCCAACTCATATGCTGCAAAACAATCTAAAAAAAATCAGACTGTACATTAGTAACATTAAGACATATAAACCCAACCATCAATTCTTGAACATGTATTTAAGGCCTGGTGTGGGCATAATGACGACACTGCATTACTCACCGGCCTGTCGTTTCCTGAGTGTGACGTAAGGCAAAAGGTCGTGGCGGGTGATAATCCTTAGAAGCTGGAGAACGTGCCGGAAGTTGGTTTCATCACAGCGACCCTGGCGCTCTAGGGCCAGCAGGAAATCCCTTCCACTCCTGATGCCACCACGCTCATACTCGTCAATCACATCAACAAATAGGAATGACAGTACCCTGACGTCCCGATGTGTTAGCTGGGCTCCAACTATGTCAAACATGCGGTGGAGTGAGTATAGCCCATGTGAGTTGTCCACTGCTTCCTCGGGCCACGGTTCAAAACCCCCATCTCTTCTGGATAAGCTGGAGTTGGTGCAGGAGGCAGAAACGTTCCTGTTGGCCACCTCCCCGCTGGCTGCTGACACACCGGAGCAGCCTGGCCTGCCTGTCAATGCTCTGTGTTCCAGAGGCCCAGCAGTTGCACTGCTCTGACTCGTGTGCAGCTGATTAGCCTGAATGTGAGGCCGCGCCTGCTGAGCAGAAGAGTTCTGTGCAAGCTGGGGAGGAATAACAGCATTGGGGAGCTGAGGTTGCTGTGATGTCATCTCAGGACCCGATGATGATAAGGGATGCTTGAATCCCTGCAACTCCTGATGTCTCTGCTCCAACTGATGAGCTAAGTATGGAGAGTGGAGGATCACATATAAATGTACAATCATTTCAGACTGAGTTTACCATTAGTGGCCATCACAGTTTATTACAATGAAGACAAACTTCCTAATGTCAGAAATCATAATTATACCATCATGAAATGTAACATTCAGAGAAACAAACCAAAGCTCAACATAACACAGCAAATGCCATGTATTTGTTGAAGCAGGCAAATGTTTGGACCAGCACTGGGCGATATCATAATATATACCATGACAATTTGTCAACTGGCAGACTATTACCAGATCTTTTAGAGTATCTGTGTATGTTTAGTTATGTGTACATACCTGTCATATTTCTGGGTGTATTAGGACATTGTGGGTAATGTTGCAAATTAATGAACTTGACTGTTTCATGGAAATGTGAGATTTTTGCATAAATGTGATGAAAAACTTTCAATTTGTCAATTAAGTATGAAATTTAACTCATATGGCAGAACATTATGCCTCTATAACAATAACTTTCTTTCAAATCCACTGCAGTGTCAAATATTTAACTTACAGTAAAACTGCAGGGGGAATCAGTCTTGTGACTTCTAGCCTCAGGTAAGTGAACAGTTTGTAAGTGACCAGCATGGTGAAAGTTTTCAACCAAATTTTGATACTGTGTAGTAATAATATAGTTCTATCACATTTAGAGGTTATTCCAATAGATACGTTATTATCTATTGGAAAAGCCTTGAAGAAGCTATCCAACTATCACAAGAAAACAAAATGGAAAAGCTGACCTTTAAACTTTGGCTGAGTTGCGAACAGACTTGGAATTACTGAAGTTGAGAAATGGATGTTCTGATTTGACAGCTTTGCATCACCAGAAGTACTTTTTCGGAAAATACAGCTTCCACTTCTCAACTTAAATAGTTCCTCTGGGTTTCTTGGATGTTCATCAGTACAAATTTCAACCCAATCCGGTGAAAAATAAGCAAATGGTGAGGATTTGAACACATATAAAGGAACATAATCTCAAAGGGCCAAACTTCAAAAATACCAACTAAGAAAGTATTTGGAGTAGAGCTGTAGGATTTTTGCAAGGTCCCATGAATTGAACATAAGTTTTCACATGATTTTTTTTAAAGAAAATCTATGACACGAAATGGGAGGTCCAATGTGAGTTGGTATGTGTGTAAGTCAGACAATGGCCTCTTATCTCAGTAAGCATTCTGACTTGTGTCTGGATAAGCACAGCTGCAAATAATACAATTATTAAAATCCATGTAGTTGGTTCAATTTCAGAGTCCTGGTATTGTGGGTGCTGGCTCACTGTCACACTGTCATTGCTTATTGGGACTCTTGAACGGAAGGGAGCCCTGTCAATCAAACACAAATGTCTGAGAAAGGCAACGATAAAAAAAATAAAATAAAAATAAAAGCTGAGAATGAGATTGACACCAAATCGGGGATATACATGTTGTTACGGAAGAGCAAAAAGAATCAAAGGGCATGAAAGAAATGCTTAGCGGACTTTAGAAATGTTAAATCTATTGTTCATTAAGCGGACACGGTGAAAAAATACAGTTGTAAACACAGGGAATTACTATTGTGACTCACTGCTATCATCATGAGGCCGTTTGGACAACACTTAATTATAACGCTAGCTAAGGCTAGTTTAGCAAACTAAAGCAGAGTCTATGTAAACACAAGAGCCGAATTTTCGGAATAACGCTTTTGCCAGTTAAATAAGTCACGGAAGACAGTTTCTACTATAGACCAAATAAACAAACAAATACACACTCTATAATATCCAGATGTTAAGCATGACAGATGACAAGCTAGCAACTAGCTAGGTACCTAACGGATGTTAGCTAGAAAGCTAACGATAGTTATCTGGAAATGAAAAACAGATGCAGGGTGATTTAGAAGCTTGGTCGCTACACGACATGACGAGTAACTAGACTAGGGTCCGTGTTATGTTATTTTCGACTTAATAACCAATAATTTACTACGGTCCCGTAAATCTGCGCACAATAACACACATATCACCATGATCTGCGTCTTGGTTTGTTGTGACTGCTCGTCGTTAGCTTCAGTCCACGTTAACGGTATCCAAATTAACGTACATAAAGTAGCAAGTAAAGCAGACAGTCAAAGCAAGACACATGCCATAATCTCATGAGAACTTTACATTACCTTCTGCCTTTTGGATATTCCTGACGAGCCCGTCACTAACAAAGTTCGGTAGGCCGCTAACGCTAAGTTACCTCCCCAGTGTCTAATGGAGCAGGACAGAAAACAAGGATACGTTTAATTGTTTTAATCGACTACAACGTTCAGCGCGTGCCTCCAGTGTCTTGATGGGCGGCACGGCTTCAGGTCAGAAAAAAGAGTTTGTTTAGTTGTTGTAGTCCACAGACAGTCACCATGGGAAAAACAAGCAGACAATTCTCGTTCTTCAGCTAAAATGAAAGAACTTCCAGGTTACAGTGGAGTTCAGTTCCGGGTTAATCAAGTCACTTCTTGCAGAAAAGGAAGGCTCAGTACGGTGGCTCATACGGACAAAATCTTATACGAGAGTGAACCCATAAAACCAATGAACCGCGTTCTTAATCCATATATACAGCAAATAGCCAAATCATATACAAGAGTGGAAGCATGGGGAAACACTTTACAAAACGTTCAGTCATACGCAATTTATAAGCCCTTAGTTATTGATGAACCAATCATTCCCGAAACATTGATATACATTTGTAGATGATTAGTACCCTAAGTCCCATGTGAATATGTTATAAACGTGTTGTAAATTATCAATAAACTTTTAGTAAATCATTTAACAAATCAACAAAAACAAATCAGTGATTAGTCATTAGTAAGTGATTAATAAGTAGTTAGTTGATAAATTATGAAACACTTGTTAAGTTATTCAAAGAAAGAACAAATAATTAGTAAATGATACTTGTAAGTTAGCCCAAAACAATTATTATCAAGCTAGTTTTAAATGAATACTAAATTATTTGTCTTTAAGTGAACAGTCATTTATACATGATTAACAATTAGGGGACCCAGGTGGGTCAGAGTTGAATACATTGACTGGCCATCACAGAGACTTGAGTTCCGTGTGGAGTGGGTGGGATCTGGCCATAAAGTGAACCCCTGTCACTGACATGTAAATAGAGAGGTCCCAGAAATTAGTCTGTGCTTACTGTACTTACGCACTCCTAGGCTCTCTGGTTGCAGCGGTGGGGTAGCTATAATTTATAGGGATACTTTATAAACAGTACAGTACCTTGTGGGGAATTCTCCTTTAAATACCTTTTTTCAGTTTTCTGAAATGTTGTCATTGACCATGTTAAAATATGACTGTTATCATTCTTGGAGATTTTAACATTCCGTGTTTTAACTGGGGACTTTTTAGATCTTTTACAATCTTTTAACTTTGTACTACACCGGGGGCCCCTTGTGCATGTGTGGGTACCCTGGGTTCCCAGAGCCCAAAGAGATGCAGGTTAACAGGCGACTCTAAATTGCTCACAGGTATGAAATTGAACATGAATAGTTGTTTGTCTCTATATTTCAGCCCTGAGACCGACTGGCAGCCTGTGTAAGTTGTACCCTGCCTTTTGTCAGCTGGGATTGGTTCCAGTTCCCCCCACCCCTATTCCCCACAGACACATACACATCAAATCAAATGTCAATACTGGTGCTGTTTTACAGCTACAGCTCTGGAGCCACTGAAGGTGTATACATAGAGATATACAGTATTTATTTGATATAAAATTTTAGATTATTGAAATACAGTTGCATCATGGCACTGTGTGTTGTGAATGAGGCGTTTTCTACTGCAAACATAAAAGTTGGGTTTTTCCAGGTGTAATAAGTACAGTTGCCCAAATAGAAGGCGGTTTGAATAAGCTGACATCTGAGCTTAATGTACAGCTGCTGCACATTGGCAGGTGCTACCTATTTGTCCCACGTAATGTTAACCTTACAACTGAGATTTATCACCGTAGTCCCTCTCTCACTCCCCACCGGTAGAGGTCTACTATTTCTAGTCAAGGACAAACGTTCAAAATAGCCCTATCTGTGTATCTATTGTCATGTAGACAGCTGACTCTACTCCATACATAGGGCATAGTACATAAGGAAGATTATTTGTAGTTATGAAAACTTAACATTTAATTTCCTTCAATCTGACCAGAGTTGCTGCCCTTCAAAATGTTCCAATTTGGGGAGCTTATGTGTTTGTGGTGAAATAGATATGAGTAACCTCACAAGCATTCTCTGTGTGCCATCCCAATTGTTGGCAGGGCTTTCCAAAAGATTCTTCGTGTTGCCTGTGAGCTCAGTTTAGCCTGACTGTGAAATAGATATGGGCTGATACTAGTCTCTACCTGTCTGTGGTTAGGGTTAGGCGAGTTAGGTTGGGGAAAGATGATGGTTTTGGTTGAATTTAAGTAAACATGATGTGTCTGAAGTCACTGTTAACTTTTTTCTGTAATAAACCAAAGCACATCTTTCCCTAACCTGTAAGTGCCTAAACATAACCATTAAAAAGTTTATTAAGGCCGCAATCACTAAAAGTGGATATTGTTTTGCAAGATTGGATATTTTGGCGGAAGAAAGTTTTCGGTATTTCCATGTTGGCTTTGTCTGGAGGTTGCTGCTTGGCATCAACGTATATGTGAATTGGCAAATACCTTAATTAACAATATATCACCATTGTGGGAATAACGATGCAGACTGCCGCTCACCCTGAGTCTGGTTCTGTTGGAGGTTTCTTCCTGTTAAAAGGGAGTTTTCCCTCCTCACTGTCGCCAGGTTCTGCTTATTTTGGGAACTATTGTAAGGTCTTGACCTTACCCTGTAAAGTGCCTTGAGATAATTATGATTTGACGCTATAAAAATATGTATGTTCTTAGATCACAATTGGGTTTACTACATACTATATACCAGTCGTTGCAATTCAGTTGGCACATAATTTTTAGAAGACGGGGTCGATCGATTGCCTCCAGTACCCCCAGATCTCTCCAGGATAGTGGCCCCTAAAGTGCCTGCTCTCAATGGGTCCACTGGCACTGCTGGGAAAGGCCAACTGCTTAGATTAGACAGTCTTCCTCTGCAACATCCCTGACCCTCTGGATCACAAGGCCCTTTTCCCTTCAGTGTTGGTCTTGCTCTTGCCAGGACTTGCCATGATAATGACCAGACCCCAAGTGCCCTTTGCATACAGCCTATTGGTCTTTCCAATAGGCTTCAGCTTGCTTGACTGCCTGACTATTGAGGCTCCCATTTCCTCCCACAGCAGATGTTCTTACATGTGTGGGAGACTTTGTGGTCATTCGATATCTGAAATGTCCTCAATGCTCTGGCTTTGGTAGCTTTGAATTCCTCCACTTCAGATGTTATTGGCAATCTGAGATTTGAGTCAGGGGGAAATCATATGTCATACTTTATTTATTTGATAGGAACACTAGGTGGGTGCCAACTTATAACCCTTTTCCACCAGTCAAAAACTCTGCTAAGACCCAGTAACATCGGGCTTTTGTTGGCAATGGAGAGGGGTACAATCGGCATTTTCTCTTGGGTCAAATGACTATAGTAGATGTATTTATCTGCTCTGGCTCCGATCAGTAACACCCGGGTGAACACGCTACTTTTCTGGCAGTGTAAAAGGTGTTAATCACCTTTTTTGGCAGGTGTTTAATAAGCCCACTTATACCTGCTAATTTTGGTGTAAAAAGGGTATTAGTGTAAGCTTTGCACATTGTTGTCTAGGAAGCTGCACGTTTTTAGAGCAATTACTCTCTATTCAGTAGAAGAGATGTCACAAAGTTATATTCTGGTCTCAATTTAACCAAATAGCCCATGTAAATACCAAGTTCACACTTTGTAGAGGTGAAGTCTGAGAATAAAAGACTTATGTAAAAATGACAAAACCAGTAAAATCAGTAAAGAAGTCATGTCCAAGAACAGCCTGAGCTCAACAAAGGTGAACATAGGTGCTGCTTTCGATGTCCCACTATTGTTGGGGGGCTTCTGTTGTTTCCTATTTATAGATCTGTCTCTCTCTCTCTTTATCTCTCTGTCTCTGTCACTCCTCCCTACATCACCCTTAGATTTTGGGTGGGTGAGTCAAGAGCTTTTTTAGTGCCACGCTCACCCAACAATAAAGACTGAGGCAGTTGCCGCCTGTGTTTGCATTGTATCTTTGTGCAGCAGTGCGTTCAGTGGTGTGTCAGAGGCAGGGACGGAGCAGCAGCTATGGATGATGTATATAAGGCAGCGGTGAGTACAGAGTGTGCCAAGTATGATGTGCTATTTTATTTCTCTATCTGGTGAGAATCAGAAAATCCTGGGATAGATTTGATCCTTGTATGTTGAGCGTCAGCAATGACAACAACCACATGGCAAAAACATACAAAAAACACACTCTGTTGCATGAAATGATATTGGGGGTCTCTCATGCATGAATTTAAAGTTTAGAGGCCATTGTTACATCTGTTAACAATAATTCCCACACACTATAATAAAAGACTATTTATTGAGGACGATGGGGTCATGTCCTTGAGGAAGTGAGCTTTAACAACCTGAGGAGTTACATTCTACATTAAAACATATACATGGTGTTTTTTTTCATATGAAGATAGAATAATTATACTTAAATTAATTTCAGCAAAAAAAGACTCTTGTGATGACCGCTTTCTCAATGTTGATTTTTGGAAAAAAAAAAAAAAGATTAGTGTTTTTGAAAGCACAAACACACAAATTCCTGTGTGTCACTTCAACTTGTGTAATAATGAAACAATAGGTGTGATAAGAAGAGACAGAGCTCAGAGTGAAAGGCTGCTGTGGTGAGTTCATATTTCTGTCTCTGACAATTGAACAAAGAACAGCTGGACAGTTCAGGGGGGGAAAGAGAAGGGACAGCTGATGGCTATTAAAACAAATGGGTGACACCAGACACCCACCCCTGGAAGTGTGACATTGCAGTCCAGCTACACTGAGAGCGACACTGACATGAGGTGATCAGTATAGTTGCTGAGCTCTGACTGTAGAGAGGTAAAAAGAAGCTACTGTGAAAAACATTGTGACATGTACAATGTTCATCTGATTTTATTTCCTTTCAGGTTGAAAACTTGACAGAGGAACAGAAAAATGGTGAGAAAACTACTTAACGTTTTTATTACTACCAAGAGTTTGTACCTAAAAGTACAACATCTGCTGTTATAATACTAGCAATAATATGTAAAGGAGAAGTTTCATTTAAGTGTTATTGCCTCTAATGGCTTGTCTCTACAGAAGCAATGAAAAACATAAAAACTACCAAATATACACCTACACTGTCCTTTATATATGACTGAGTACAAGCAAATATATTTAATGGATATGATGAAGGCTGTCAATGTGCTCTCATCATTAAAAGATCACTTAGAGATCTTTCACATACATCTATGAAGTCTCTGAACTTTCTTCTATACTGCTGATTTATTTTATCGGCATGCTGTAGCTCTACTGGAACATTTCCAAAAAACCCTGTTCCAGGAACCTTTTCAGGAACACAGGAACTATACTTGATTTCAACTGAAGGAACCAGGGACTAAATTTGGTTCCTGGGTCATAAAAGGTCTCCGCTCAGCAACACTGAGTGACACTAGGATTAATATTAGGAGGAGGGGCAGACGTTTCCTGTCATGTTCATTGATGTTAAAAATATCTAGTCTGAAAAGACTGAAACACTGTGCAGTTGTGAGAGAGAGCTGATGAGTGACAGAGTGTGACAGTAAAATAAACTAGCACATCTGCATTTTCGTACTGGTCCAAGAGGCTTTTTTTTTTAAATAAAATATATTGAGTCGTAGATCTAGGACTCAAGGTGTGGATGTTTTTTCATTGTTCACTTTAGCGCCACCATCTGACCAATTGTAATAATATTTCATGGCAAGTATTAGAACATCAGTTCCAGTTATGGTACCAAGTTTCATGTCTCTGGCTCAATCCAGCTCACAACAAAATGAGCAAAGGCAAAGATAGCAGATAATGATGAAAAGGCCACGCCCATATGTACAAATCAATATGTCCCTTCAGATTTGGTGATTTGCACCAACCGCAACCTAAGTGTCTTTGCTAGTTGGTCTTAAAATAACAGACAAAATGACAAACAAAACAGTTATGTCCTTGTCAGACAGTAACAACTAATGTGTCACTTCTAGAGTTCAAGGCTGCATTTGACATCTTCATCCAGGATGCAGAGGATGGCTGCATCAGCACCAAAGAGTTGGGGAAGGTGATGAGGATGCTGGGACAGAATCCCACCCCTGAAGAGTTGCAAGAGATGATTGATGAGGTGGATGAGGATGGTATGTCAGCATTACTGTGTCACATCACTGCACTGTAGACATCAGGAGCATGGTTGTTTCATAGGGTAAAATAAAAAGATTTTAACAACACTAAAGACACTTGAGTGTAAATTGAAATGAAAACTGGATTTTAAAGGTCCCATGTTTTATACTTTTCCTGTGTTTTATTTGAAGTGTAGATCCGCTTTTTTGGTTTTAAGAACCAAGAACCATCTCAGTGTAGTTTTACATCCCCTCTCTCTGGCTTCTCAGCTTCTCTCTGGAGCTCTCTGGTAACAACAGATCTCCTCTGATTGGTTGTTTTCTGAGTGGTCAAATAAAAATACAGCATATTTCAGGTAAACACTCAGAGAAACCAAATCCTGCAAGGTTGGATGGTGGGTCGAGGTGGGCTTGGCTTGGGGAATGGCTGAGTGGTGACTGCTTTGTTGTGACATCACAAAGTTACAGAAGTCCCGACGGCTCAGTGTGTGTGAGTGTGAGTGCTTTGGTACTTTCACAGTATTAATATAGAACCTCAACCTGCTTTATAATCAAAAAAGACATGTAAATCTCACATTATACAATATGGGACCTTTAAGAGATTAAATAACTTCAAACATGATATGGAGATACCAAGTCTTTATAATATCATGGTGCATATCCACAGGCAGTGGCACAGTAGATTTTGATGAGTTCTTGGTTATGATGGTCCGCTGCATGAAGGAGGAGAGCAAAGGAAAATCAGAGGAGGAACTGGCTGAACTCTTCCGCATGTTTGACAAGTAGGTTTCTCTTTGTTTTTCTGAGCTTCCACAAAATTTAAAGGAAATGCCACTTATATAAGAGAAATCAGTGCTGACTCCTACCTGTAGATTGATAGAGGATGTATTATCACTTAAGTCAAATAAAATTCTCTTGGTGACCTTGAGCAGTACCCAGAACTTCACTAGAACAGACCTTGTTACCATGTTAGAAAGAAATGATGTGTATTAGCTCAGTCAGAACACTTTAGGGGTGAAAGTGTTCAGCTCAGCAGATGTTCCTAAGCTTGATTCCTTTGTCTTGTGTTGAGGAATGGAGATGGCTACATAGACTTAGAAGAGCTGAAGGCCATGCTGGAGTCCACTGGAGAGGCAATCACGGAAGACGACATTGAGGAGCTGATGAAGGATGGAGACAAAAACAACGATGGCAAAATTGATTATGACGGTACGTTAGCCAGCACATTAGTAACACAACAGTAGACAACAGACACCAACCAAACAGTTGTAAAGTTGGTGTAACTGTGGACTGATGAAGATCTAAACTCTTTGAGATGACTCTGTGACCTTTTCAGCTTCATGCTCATCAACTCTTCTTCATCCACAGTCTGAGATCTTTGTTGTGAGGCCTGGTTTACATCAGCTCATGTTTTTCTAAATGTTAGAGTTTTTTTATAAGTCAAAGTCTCTCTAACCCACACCTCCAATCACTGACTGGAGTCCAGGTCTGATAACTCCTGACTCCAGTTAGCTTCTGTTCATGTCAAGTCAATGGGTTCATAGACCATTTCCAGTTACACTGGGAATGTTTGGGTGATGTTTTCCATATGGACAAGAACAATACAATGATTTTTGTGTTATTAGTTAAAATAGATTGTATTTGTTCATTATTGTAACTTAGATGAAGAGCTGATCAGAATTTAGGACAAATTTATAAGTAAATGGAGGTAATTCCAAAAGGTTCACTTACTTTTTCTTCCCACTGTATATCCAAAGCTACATACAGTTCACTTAAATATACCACATCAACAAGTTAAAAGACTGTATATCATGCAATTCACCTGCCCTCTTGTCTGTGACAGAAGCCCTAAGGGCAGCTAGAGTTGCAGGTCAGTCTTCGGCTCTTATCTTGCTGGACCTCTCAACAGCCTTTGATACAGTGAACCGCTGCATCCTGCTGTCTGTACTCTTTGACAGGGGTGTATCAGGCAAAGTGCTTTCTTGGTTTGAATCCCATCTCATTGGGCACTCCTTCATTATGTCACGGAAAGGACAAATGTTCTTATCCAATCTGGGGCACCTCCTCTTTGCAATATACACTACCTCCTTGGGTCCAATTATCTGCTTGCACAGCTTCTCATATTACTGCTATGCAGAGACAATTATACCTGTTGTTCCTGCCAGCTGACCCCATGGTCTCATGGCGAGGATCTTGGCCTATCTCTCTGACATAACCGTATGGATGGAAGAACGCCACCTTCAACTGTGTGTAGGTCTGGGTTCCTCCAAATACAGGAACTTGAGTTTAGAAATAGTTTTAGGTGAACTATGGCCACCTTTCCAATACCTATATAGTCATATGTCATATATCGTCACTACACATTATTGCTTAACTTTGTGTGACTTTGTGTGTTCTCTCTGCCAGAGTTTCTGGAGTTCATGAAAGGTGTTGAATAAATGATTCAGCTGGAGGCCTCTCACTGCAGCAGCTATCTTCACTTTTGACAACATCGTCTAAGGCCATTCCTGAAGACATGCCTCCAGTTTCTGTCTGCTTTTAACAATACAAACAACACACCTGTCCTCAGCAGACGCCCGTCCTGTTAGTTATTCTCACACAACACTGCCAAGGCAAAGGTTTGCCTCACAACAACTGCAAAGATATAAAGGCTGTTTACAATAAAAAATATTTTCATAATTGTACATTTTGTCTGCCATATGTGATGTAGTGTGCTCATTAAACCATATTTGGCATCTTGAGATTTTAAGTCGTACAAACCAGAAGACTTTCAAATTCAATACAGTACAGATTTTTGTGAAGGGGTGGTTTTGACTGTTTACTCATGTTCATTCCATTGGCTGACTTACAAGTCTTAAATAGATGTTAGAAGTATTAAATATTATGTAACAGCAGATTTTGGTTTAGTTTACCATTTACATTTCCATAAGGCATTATGTTACGATATGGGGAATTTGTCACAATATGATTTGATGGTCCATTGTGGGACCACCCACTAGTTGAGAACCACTTTATGATGGAATAACAGGGCTTACAAAGATAAATGGTATGTGTCCTCCATCGTCAGAACAGTTTATGCTGACAGAGACATCAAGACGAAAAGGTGTTTGACATTCACAAATGAACTTTAAAAATGTAAATATTACATCATTTGATGACAACATAAATACATGTCAAATACAAATGGAACAAAATACAAACATATTTGTGTACACACAGTATTAAACATGTCAAATGTCTGAGTGAACCAATTTATCTCCTTGTCACCTGTGATGAGGATGAGCAACGGATACTGTATGTGCACTTTGGACATTTTGAAAGTAAAATTATAGAAAAAAGTCATAATGTTGCGGGATGAAGGCATCATTTCAGAAATATTACAAATGTAAAAAATAAAGTATATACATATATATATATATATATATATATACACATTTTTGTAAAAGTGCAGCTTCATCTTGTAATAGTGTGACTTTTCATCAAATTAAAACAATATTCTGATAATATGTTTCTTAAAATATTTTGTCTTTTCTTTTTGCCTCATAATGGTCCTACAGTGGTTTTCACCACGAGGACACAAAGCAGAAGCAGTGGCAAACGTTGTTCTGCATTAGAAATAAAAGCCTCTCAAAGACACTGAACATAAGTTATGCAGTTTCCTCTCATAAATTCAAACAGATGTTTTTATTTTACTAGGTCTTAGAAGAATGTTTAGTAAAAGAGTTTTTTGGTCTAACATTGAAATGTTTGTTCACTCTAATAACATAAGATGGCGGCGGCAGCTGTGGCAGTTTGGTGTGTTCTCTTCATTTATGAAAATTTAAGGTTATTGTTTTCATACAGTTGCACAAGCTGTGTTGTTAATGGGGCTTGCAATGATTGCAAAGGGAGATCTGACCCTAAATCACTCAACTCAGGCCCAAAACAGCCATAGAAGCCAATCAGGCATAAACATTTTGAGTATGGGTTAGATGTGGTGGCTAAAACCCTCCTTTCCCAGCAATTATCTTGGGAAAAACCAATTTGACAGAAACTTGCTCACTGTATTTAACAGATCCTATTAGAAGAGAGGTGGATGGAGGGACATATGTATAGTCATGCTGGATTTGCAGAAAGTATTTGATACAGTAAAGCACAGCATTTTAATTAAATTAATAGCCATGGGTTTCAGTGGGTTGACCCTGAATTGGGTCCATTCTTACCTATCAAACCTTACTTAAATGGCTTAAATGTGACCATTTTCAAAGTCAAGTCATGGGATGTGGGGTGCCACAGGGTAGTATACTGGGCCCATTATTTTTTCTGTTATATATAAATGACTTCATGCAATCTTTTTTTATATGCTGATGATTCTGTTTCAATGAGAGCACAAAAACATAAAACGGTTGTCAAGAACATTCTTAGTGAGGAACTTCAACATGTAAGTAGATGGCTATCACATAATTGATTATCCCTACACTTGGGAAAAACTGAGTCTTTTTGGTTCTAAAATAAAATGAGCAAGGTCACTAGATTTTATATTTAAGTTGGAGAGTTCCATAGAACTGCCAAAGAAATTGTAAATTATCTTGGCTGCATTTTTGACAGGTCCTTATCAGGTGAAAATATGGCTTCAATAGCCTTCGCCAAGACAAACCAAAGACTTAATTGTTTGATCAGAAAAGCTCCTATAAATAAACAACTCAATTCTTCACACATTAGGTGGAGCTTTAGTTCAAAGTCAATTTAATGACGCTGTCATCTCTTGGTACACTGGATTATCACAGCACCTCAGAGAAAAATTATAAAGAGCTCATAATAAATTGATAAGGGTTATATTAAAAGGTCCATCTACGAACACATCGCAATTCTACACATTTTAAAAACCTTAACTGGTAGAGAGTGTAAAAAAGAACCATTTACATTAACATGTTGCTAACTTACAAAATTGTTAAAAAAAAATATGGTACCAAAATATTTAAGTAATTATTTCTCACTGGTAAGATGCATTAATAGCTATTTTACAAGAGGTAGCTTGACAAATTTCATACCTTTTTAATTCAATAGCCTAATGGGCAAAAATACATTTCTCTACAGTGCAGCAATACAATGGAATAATCTGCCCACACATTTGAAATGGATGACAGTTTAAAGTGACCTTAAATACAATCTTACAAAGTACCATGTAGTATATACAATTTATAATTATTAACTTTTGTGAGAATGCTGAGATAGCTACCACCGCTTGCTGTTTAGTCGCTATTTATATGTTCATTGTATTGTCTTTGTTTGTTGTCTTATTGTTGTCTTGTCCTTTATCTTGCTCTGTGTTAAATGTTATTCTAGAGCACCACAATGGAAATAAGCCTTTTGTCTTTGTGTTATCATCCTCGTTGATTTTTAATGTATTCATTCATTCAGTTTGATAATGACAGTGTTGTTAGGAATCATAGTGTAAGGGTGTTCATTAATGTTTTACTCTGACGATGCAAAGAAAACTGCTAGATGGCAGCAGTATGTTCAGCCAGCAGGTAGAGACTGAACTTCTGGAGCACACACATGAAATGCAAATGACATGTTTGTACTTAACAGGAAGCAAAAGACTCAGGGACAGATATACTAAGAAAATGGAGATGAAATGCAGCCCACATTTACTGTTGTTAGCTTAGCTTAGCACAAACAAGCAGCTAGCTGGCTCCATCCAAGTTAAAAAATTACTCTACCGACACCTTTAAAGCTTATACAAACAGAAATGTTCAAAGGGCAATTTGTGGTTTTAGCGGGAATTATGTGCTGGAACTATTTCTTGGAGAACAACAGTCTATCCTTTTGCCCGGCACTTTTTCAGGGCTGATTCCAATACCAATACATAGAACTTGTTTAAATGAAGGTAGGCTAAATAACAGAAACACCTCTCTGTATAATGCAATAAAGCTTCAAGCACTGCCAACTGTGTATATTTGTCATTATCAGTTGAATGCACCCGCTGCAAAGAGCCTGATTGGAAATATTTGGTTGCTTTCAGTGCTTGTTCTCACCTGTAACGGTTTATATGCATTGACATACCAATGCATATATGCCTGTATATATGCCTGGTAGCCTAAAGATGTTCTTTGATTCAATAATTTTATTATTGTCAATTTATCAATTATTGTTATTATCACCATAATATTTTTACCTCTCCCCTTCCCCATTTTAAAAATGTAACGCAGTAACGTTACTCAGAGTACATTTTAATTGATGGACTTTGCATTTATTGTTGCTTTATCTCAACACAGTTATGTGAAGATGATTCTTCAGGAAGCTGTACACAGCCACTGCACTGGGCTGTTGATTGTGAAGAAACAGTTCCAGCATATAACTCAGTGTAGCTCCATACTTAACACTTAATGACATGAAAATGACTATCTAATCCCACTGCCACAAAAAAGAAGATAATCCTATTACCCAAAATGTTGCAGTATTCTAATCCTAAATGCATATGTCCCACTAGAGAAAATCCACCACCTGTCTGGGGCTGCATGCATCACATCTATGCATGTAAAACAGATATAAAGCCTCAGTAGAGCCAACTCTGAAAACTGGGCCCAGTGTGAGAAACTGATACAGTTAAATGTCATGATCACATCTGGAAAGAGCTGGAAACAGTTGGTCTCCCCAATGTCCCACATTCCTGGAGGTAGCTGCTGACTAAAGTATAGGTAGGCTTCACAAGCAATGATACCTCTAGCGTTAGCTTGTTACATTACTTGATTTTCACCAGTCAAAACCAAACCACTGAAATGAAACCAGAGGAAACATCAAACTGTCAAAGGTGACGGCTCCTTTGACTTCAGACAAGAGGAGTCCACAGGTGTGTCTAGACTCACAGTTACTCAGTCAGGTGACATGCTTGTCTGTCATTGGCTAAGAGCTAGAGGAAGCTGCCACACCAGCAGTGTATTTTCACTGGAGTCTGAGCTGGTGTCTGCAGAGGCCGTCTGTCCTATCCTTCGAAATCCTCTGCCACCGGAGAAGATGGCTGTAGAGGTGACTTTATTCCGCCTGGCCTCCCCCTCCCTTCCCAACTCCACAGACCGCCCCCTCACCCACACGTCAGGGTCCTCGCTCACTTCATAAATGGAGCCATCCTCTGGGCAGTGCTCGAGCGAGTCTGGGGGGGCTCTCGGGTTCCCCTGGTCGGGCTGGGCGGTCAGCAGCTTCCCGGGCAGCTGGCAGGTGGAGTGGAGGCGGTACTGCAGCAACAGCCGCTTGGGCTTCTGCTCCCTCGGTGGAGTTGCCTCTGAGTTATGGGGGTAGTTGTTCTGTTCCCGCCTCTGCCCTCCTTCATCTCCTCCCACATCACCTTTACCTCCTGGGCCTCCCCCTCCTTCTCCGTTAACCCCTTCCTCTCTGCTGTTGAGGATGGAGTCCCGTCTGAGCAAGTCAGAGGCCAGAGTGCTGGAGGTCGACATCAGGAAATCCACTGGACCACAGTGAGCGTTCAGAGATGTCATGCCTTTACCTGAGGGGTATAACAGGTCTACATGTCTCACATGGCAACACATGAGAAGTAAAGCAGGATACATGGACAGGATATAGTTGTTGTGCCAGGTGGAAATTGCTGAATAATAATATAATAATCCATGACAATATCAGATCCACCAGCAGGTCTTTAAAACTGTTGGAGCAACAGTCCTGCTACAACAGGCAGATCTGAGTGAAGAGTGAATTATTATGAAGTACCTTGATTTTCTTTCCGTTTCATTTTTGGTTAATTTAGTTTGTAATGGGAAGAGAGGTTTTGTCATAAATGCTGAAACACAACATCATACTACTTCATGTCATTAACTTGTATTTTCTCTCTCCTCTACTTTGTGCTTCTCTACTGTTCTCAGTCCTGACCTGTGATCTTGGGGATGCCCTCCAGGGTGGGTACAGGGAAGGTGAGGATGACGCCCTGACCGGTCCCCACCCACAGCAGGCCCTGACAGATCAGCAAGCTGGAGACACAAACCTGACCTGAAACACAGACATTCAGTCATTAACATGACCAGCGTCACTGCAGTCACAGCCTGATACAGTCCACGTTCACAGAACCCAGACAGTTCAATCACAGAGCCACTCAGGCAGTTCAGATTCACCAGAAGGTAAATCATCATCTTCATGATTTATAAGGAGGAGAGAAGAACATCCAGCGCCTGCAGAGAAACAATGACCAAGACAAGTTGCTTCACTGAAGTCAATAGAAACCATTTCAAATCAGAGGTGAAGGAGGTCATCTTCCTCATTTACTGTCTGAATAAACTGTTTCAGTGCTGAGCTGCACCGTAGTCAGCACATGTGACTTCATTATCTTATTTCCTTGAGATATCAAATGCTTCTTAATGATAACATAGGGCTTCTTAATAATGAGAGACAATGTCCGATCATGGCACTGAATTACTCTACAGTCAGATGTTTCAATAAAGGACTGAAATCAGCACCATGTACTCTGTATATTCATCTGACTCTGGGTTCTTGTCTGGACTTGCCTGGTGTCAGGTGGGCAGTGCGGGTGGAGATGTTGACTTCCTGCAGTGGTTCCAAAGTCTCTGTGTGGAACAGGTGAAGGGATGAGCCCAGGGTGAAGGCCATCCAAACACCCCCCCCTGAACGAACCATGTGTGTAACACTGCAGCCTGGATCAGGGTGGGCTTCAAAACTCTACGGTACAGAGAGAGACAGGGTGACAGATGGTCAGAGTCGACAGGTGATCAGTCACAACCTCCAGGTAAACCATGACACAGGGTTCTGTGGAGTCATATCTTTGTCATATGGGTCACTTTTGAGCACAGAAAGCACATGAATAAAATATTGTAAAGCCAAGGAATAATTTATTTGAACAAACAAATTTGTGCACAGTAAATGTGTCAGTGTGTTTGCTATTACCCATGTAAGTGCCCATTAAAGACCTCTCTCATGTAATATTAACTAATTTTTCTTCTCTCAATGTTCCTGCTCTGTGTTCGTTCAAGTCTGTTTCACTCACTCAGCCTGGTAGCTTTTAGCCTGGATGCTTCATGAAAACTAGATATCAGACTTTAAAATTGTGCAAATAAGCAAAATTAAAATTCTTGCTTCCTGATTTGCTTTTGCATGGTGCAGTCCACGACACATGTACATTGGTGTTTCTCCCTGCTGGGCAAGGATGGTATTGTCAGCCTGTGCAATAAAATATTCATACCAGCAGAGGTCAGCAAATACACGCTCAACAAAGGCTTTAACCTTCTTAAGTGTATATATAGGATTAACAAAAAAACTCTTGCCTACCTGTGTGTGGAGACTGGGAACTTGGATGACAGTGACATGGTTTGCACAGCTGGCCCATACAGCATCTTCAAGTGTCAACAGACTGCAGACCGGCTCAGAGCCCAGAGACACCAGCCTGCATGACTCCTGGTCCAACAATCTCTCTGTGAAGCACAACGGTCCATGGTTTAGTATCTATTCAGAACTCTTTGCTCAAGCAATTACTACTCCAGTGTAATATTCTTCACTCTGACATACAAACCAACCTGAACCCTTACAAGGGTGCAGCAGGTGTTTTTAAGTGAGCTCTCACCTCCAGACTTTCTGTGGTACACAGCTACTTTGCCGTTGTTCAGTCCAGCAAAGAGGAAAGACAGCAAATGTTTGAGGCAGAGGACTGGACTGCTGTCAGGGTTCACCAAGGTCAGCAGACACTGAACAGCTGTGTCCACACTGCTGTACACATGGATGCTGGGAAGACAAGAAGACACATTACACCGATAAATAAAATTGTAGAGACAAAATAAAAGACAAGCTTAAAGGAACAGTAAAAAACTCTGGTAAATTCACTTCTTCTCTTTCTTTCTGAGTGAAATGTTCAGATGAGTCTCAATCTCACATCTAGAGCTGGAGTCAGGATATGGATATCCTAGGTCAGCATAAAGACTGAAAGCAGGGGAGACAACTAGACTAAATGTGTCTAAATGTGAAGTTCAAAAATACACCTGTCAACACCTCTAATTTTCACAAAACAACATGTTGTATCTGGTTTGTTTTACCTGTATACAAATGACTGAGTGGAAGAGATAAAAGGTCACAATATCTGTGCTCTGAATCAGTTCGACAAACTGGGCAGAGATGACTGACCTGCCGTCCTGCAGACCGACACAGATGATGTTTCCTATCTTGGCAGCATTCTGGGCCTTCTCAGCCTCCTCCTCTGTGCTGGGACACGGCTCCTTCATGTACTCCAGACAGAGGACTGGGGCTCTCAGCGGGATGGTCTTGACCAGGCGAGGAGTGGCACGGTTCAGGGAGAAGATCTCCACTTGGCCATGGGTGGAGACGCGTCCTCCACCAGCAGCCTGAGCACCGTGTGAACAGAAGGGACCAAGCTTAGCTTAACATGAAAAGTTTGTATATATACCTGTATATACATACATATAAATATATATATATATGTGTGTGTGTGTGTGTGTGTGTGTGTGTGTGTGTAGATTTTATATATGTATGTGGAATAAAACATGACAGAATATACACAGATCACTGTCCATGATTGACAGACACTCCCATAAGAGAATAACTGTCGCACTCCTGAGTACACAAGATGGGTGGAGCAATATCAATTTAAGATCATGGTTGTAAGAACTGTTTAAAATAATTGAATAAATAAATAAATTGTGATTTTGAGCAAGAGCAGTGTGTAGGATATTCTTCTTTTCAAGAATAAAAAGCACTCACCCAAAGGTAACCCTGTGGTAAGGATGTACTGGCAGAGCAGAAACCCAGCAGGCTGGACTGAGACGGGCTGTGAATGGCTGCCTCCAGCTACACAAACAGAAGACATTTGTTTTCACACACGTAGAGTCAGAGGTATAAAATATGCTATAAAATCCAACCAATGCCAAGATCAGAGATTAAAACCACCAACACCAAATAATAACAGGGCCCCAAATGCTATCGTCTTTTGCATATGTATATCTGCACAGCTCTCACCTTCAGTGTTTTGGAAGAGAAAACCGGCAGTTTGCAGGTCAACAGTGGAAAACTAAACGGAGCTTTTGTCTTTCCATCTTCTTCAGCACATTCCCACCCCGGAGCGTTTTCCTGTCCTGAGAAGATAAACAACATTCAATCATTATGTTTTATGTTTTATTTACACAAGCACATTGTAACTTTGTTAAGAAAGTTGCTATACAAATAAAATAAAATAAAATAAAATAAATAAGGAGTATTTTTAATATTATAAGATTTGACTGAAACTAATTACCATTTTCATCAAAACACTAAAACTAAATTAAATTCATGTGCAAAAATGAACACCGGTGGACAGTGAAGAGACTGTAATGATCCTCAAATGACACATGAAACAAACTGAAACAAAATGCCATATTTCCATTATATCGTCTACATTGTTTTTCACCGATCTTTAACTCCATGAACCAACTCCGTTATGCATTAATTTAACATTTTCTTTTATCTATTGTCTTGAAATACAGGAAAACTTTCTGCTACATTTGGATGGAAACCTAACAACAGAGTGCTGAACTTACTCTGAGCGATCTTGGCGAGGTGAAGCCGGTTCACCCAGGAGATCTTACTGAGGGGACTGGGAGTGTTAAAGACCACCATGATGCTCACTGGACGACCAGACCTGTGAGTGGAAACGAAACCACGTTAGCATTTAAAATGACTTTGTAATCCAAGACTAAACACCTCTGCCTTTTAAAACCTCACTACAACAGTGTCCCGGCTCTGAGCCTCTCTAATATGAACCTCCTAACACTGACACTAACTTGTCAGGTTTGCCTGGTACAGACAGACGCAGCCGACACTTGTTGGCGTTCTGGATCTCCTCCTCCTTTAGACGGATGAGTCTCAGCAGAGCCAGACACCAGTCCTGAGAAACCGTGGTGTTCAGATTCTGACAGACACAAGAGGGGAGAGCAAGGACAGGTCGGTTAGATTTTATTTTACTTTATTAACATCTTCTGAGAAAGACTGAAAAAGTTTCAGCCTGTACTGAACAGTGTAGCAGCGGTGTAACTGTGGTCACATGTTGATGTCACTAAAACAACACAGGACTGAGAAAATGAGAAAATGAAGATGAACAATGAATTCATACCCAAAAGTGCAATAATAATAATGATAATGATAATAATTAACTCAAGTCTCGCTGAAATTTGAGGCACCACCTTCTATTAAAAGTTAAATCAAAAATATATATATAAAATATATAAACCAAATTAATCAGCCTTATAAAACAAGTAAATTCTCAATTCAGGGATCTTTGCTTCTGCTCTGAAGGAATATACAAGACAATGACTTGGTGATAAATGAGGATCTTTATAAGGAATTGAATAAATGAGGTATGAATAATGAACATAAGGCCACTCTACACGCTTGGAAAGGCAACTGTGAGGGGAGGGGTATTCAGCTGGTTGCAATCTGCAACCTCTCTGCTAGATGTTATTAAATCCTAGACACTAGTCCTTTAAATCTCAGTTTAGCACCTGGACATATGACATATGACATATGTCCACCTGGACATATGAGCATTACTTTGTGACATCACACAGTAATGCATTCAGATGGATTTTACAGTGACGTCATCTCGAGCCCTGCTCAGCTTTTGAACTAAATTCAGTAGGTTTTATTTGCTTTTTTGTTTTCTGAATGAATGAGATAATTGAATAAATACAAACCAACAATATTTACATTTTCATTGAGCCTGAATATTTCAATGAGGAGGTGTTCTTTTAAAAAGAAAAAAAACTTCTGTGTCTAAAAACAGAAGTTAGAAAATGCAGCAGGAAGAGAGAAAAGGGGAAATATAAGAGACAAGACAACAT
Source organism: Seriola dumerili (assembly GCF_002260705.1). Lineage (NCBI taxonomy): Eukaryota > Metazoa > Chordata > Actinopteri > Carangiformes > Carangidae > Seriola > Seriola dumerili. The sequence continues at coordinate 31,019 of NW_019174680.1, forward strand.
CCAAAAAGCAAGAGGATGACCACAAAATATAAATTCATATCAAAACAAATCAAAATAAAAAGTCTAAAAAAAAAACAAAACAAATGTGTTTAAGAAGCAAAAAGTCAGAGCGGCTGCTAGAGACGAGAAGCAGCAGCAGCCTGTTCGAGCGTGGTTTAGGTTTAGTCCCACGTGATGTGAGAGCAGTCATTATTCCCTCAGCGTTAACAGAAAACAACAGGTGCTGTTACCTGGTAGGTCCCATTGAGCGTCCCCACCAGCAGCGAGACCTCCTCCACCACAGCCAGGTCGTGCTGCAGCTCCTCCAGCTCCTGGTACAGTCTGGGGGGGCCCAGGAAGACTTTACCTGAAACACAGGGAGCCGCATCTTCTCTGTCAGCTTCACACCTGAACATCATCCACTAACACTGATTCTTTAATTAGCATTCAATTAGCATCCCAGTGACACAAATATAATCTGAATTAATCTGTTCATTGATGAGAAGGAAAAGACAGGATGGAGTAGAGAGAGAGAGAGAGAGAGAGAGAGAGGGGATGACAGCAAAGGGCCCCAAGATGGACGAGTTACAGGTACATGTACGCTTTAGTACTGAATCTAATAGTCAATGAATTGATCACTTGACAGACAGAAAACTATCGATTGCAATTTTGATGACTTGCTATTTGATGAAGTAAATTAAATGTTTTTGCTGGACATCATTAACACTGTCACTGACCTGTTTAGTTTAAAGTTTCAGGCCCTAAGACGCTTAGTGATCTTGACCTCTGCCCTTTGACCACAAAAATCTAATCAGTTCATCCTTGATTCCAAGTGAATGTTTATGCCAAATTTTAAGAAGGTCCCTGAAGGTGTTACTGAGATACTGCGTAAACTGATCATTACATTTCCTATAATTTGTTTTGTATCCATGTTTATCATAAATAATGAATAAATACATAAGGAAAATGTAGATGGTGCACAGTTGGTCCATTAGTTAATGAAACTTTAAAACTAATAGAACAGTCGAGTTCTCCCGTGTAGTTTTTGTTTAACACCTGGTTCAGCTGATTCTTCATCTCAGCCATCATCATCATCATCATCATCATCATCATCATCATCATCATCAGTCATTAGTGCAGAAACATGATCAGAGTAATCTCACCGACATCCCCCACGTGATCATTTATCTGCCTGTGTTGCCTCAGCTCAGTGAGTGTTGTGCATGTGTTGTATTTACTGTACGTCAGTGTGTGTGTTGAGCTGTGAGTGTACCGCTGGTGCTGGAGATGGAGCTGAGGCGTCTGGCTGTGACGACACTGTCCCGGCTCTGCAGACTGTCCTGTCCCACCTCCACCACCTGAGTCTGCAGCAGGGGGGCAAACCACTTCACTGAGTACTTAGGACCAACAGGGACCAGGCTGCTGATGTCAGGGGGACCTCTGGTGGACAAACATATTACACATGTTATCATCATGGCTGTTAGTCCAAATCCAGCTGTCTCATCAGTGGGAAGCCTCCCATCCCCACTGACCCCCACTCCCTACAATATCTCTGTTACAACAGAGCTGAAACCTGGTAACTCCATGAGAACAGGACTCACTGCACAAGTCTGAGCAACTTCCATTCACCATCATCACAGCTGTTATATGAACAGCCAGGGCACATTTCTACATTCATGTCTTCATTAGCACAAAAAATGTATATAAAACAATTTTCACTTGACAGAGCAGGGCCAGATGTTTGTCCCCATCTTTGTGCTAAGCAGCTGTGAAGGACAGGAGATGTTTGACTGGTCCGTCCAATGACAACTACACACTTTCATCTAAAACTTCAGTCTCTGAACCAGTGGAGATGACGCACAGTGATGGATGTACTTACTTCAGGTTGATGTTGGCACAGATCAGGGTGTCATTGAGCAGGAAGACCTTCCGCTCCTTCGACTTGAGGATTTGACCGTTGTCACCATAAACAATTTCAGTCAGCAGTTCACACTGAATCAGCTGCCTCTGCTCCGGGTTCAGCAGCTGGAAACACAAAGCACCTCAGTGAGGACCTTTACAGATCCTGTAATACACTCTCAGTGTATGAACCAGTCAATGAGCTGAATGTCAGTGTTGCTCAAACCCAGCAGAAGTTCCCAGTTCATCATCTATGAATTGATGAAAGCTGCAGCCAAGTTAACATGAAGTTGAAGGACAGCTAATGAAGGTGGTAGATGAATATTCATGGTCGCTCTCTTGTACACATCATCAAGTTTAACTGAGCCCAAGAATTATGTGAATATCGTCTAAAACAGATTTACGGAGGATGAGCCCTTTTCATTTCAGGCGTTTCAACGGTTCAAGAGTGAGAATGATATTACTACGGTTACAGTCTCACTAACTCGTAGGTGGATGTGTGTGCATTCTCATGCGTCCTGTGTCACCTTGTTGAAGGTGCGGTCCCCCACACTGTGAGCCAACTGCTGGATCTCAGCCTCCTGATCAGCCACTCGCTTCTGCTCGTTGAGTTTCTCGGCCAGAGTCTCCAGCTCAGTGAGAGCCAGCTGCAGCGGCAGTCGGTCGGCGTGGGACTTGGGAGTGTTCTTCAACATGTCCTGATACAACACAACGACAATAACAACAACACAACAAAGAGGGTTACCTCACCTGAAGGTGACAGGGAACATACCAAGGTAGAGGTAGTGAGGAAGGACATCAGCTCCTTTCTTACACGGTGGGTTACAAAAAGAGGAAATATCAATTAAGAAAATGATCAATCCCCTCTTCAGAAGATTCACAATCTTAAATGGTAAATGGACTGAACTTTTCTAGTCTTATCGACCACTCAAAAAGTCACATTCACCCATTCACACACATTCATAAAGCGCTTCTTCCAGTATATTCAGAAACAGCTGTGGTTCAGGAGGTAGAGCACTAATTGTAAGGTTGGTGGATCAATCCCCGGCTCATCCAGTCGGCATGTTGCTGTTCCAGCAGTTAATGAGTGTGTGTATATGGTAGAGGCGCTGTATGAATGTGTGTGTGAATGAGTGAATGTGGATTCCATTGTAAAGCACTTTGATGGTCGATAAGACTAGAAAAGCGCTATATAAGTGCGGTCCATTTAACAGAAACAGCCTCAGACAAAACCTTGATGATGGTGAGGGGGCAGATTAAGAGCCATTTATACCATTCAGGACCCACAATGCACTGCAGCAGAGACATGAGTTCTTTCACTTCCTCCTGTCAGAAACTCAGACACAGAGTTTCAGAGCAACAGTTCAGGACTTGAAATGAAACCAAATATTCCAGGAGAGGCAGTTAGTCTGAGCGGCAGGGCACAGATCACATACTGCCCCTTTCTTTACGCTTCCTGTTTGAAAATACAGCGTCATAAGCATGGATTCATGTCAGCTCAGCTTTAGTCACGTGACTGCATGATGTGGCAACACAGCAAAACTGTGATTATATGTCATTACTACATTAAGGATGATTCATTTTCAACCACGTGTCACATGACAGCCTTAAGGTGTGGACAGGTGTGGACAGGTGTGGACAGGTGTGCAGATCATGTTTACCAGGTTACAGGTGAATTTAAAAGGTCCCATATTTTACACTTTTCCCGTGTTTTATTTGAAGTGTTGATCCATAAGAAGATATATTTGTGGTTTTAAGAAACAAAACATATCTCAGTGTATTTTTACATCTCCTCTCTCTGGCTTCTCTCTGGAGCTCTAGTAACAAGTTGGTGAGCCGATGCGTCTGTGGACTGAGCGCTTTGATACTTTCACAGTATCAATATAGAACAAAGACCTGCTTTATAATCAAAAAAGACATGGAAATCTCACTTTATACAATATGGGACCTTTAAATATAGGCCCTGTTCAGACCTGGTATTAATCATCTCGGGTGATCCAATCACAAGTGAACGGCTCTAAGTTCAGGTGTGAAAGTACCCGAGACGCATTGAGGACACATTTTTTACAATTGTCTAAAGCCTCATTTCACTGCAGTACTGTACCCAGCACAAGGATTCGCTCAACCCCGCCTCACTCTCTCTCTCTCTCTCTCTCTCTCTCTCTCCTTCACACATACACACATCGACAAGGGAGCGATATCCGTAAGTGAGATCCGATCACAAGTGGTCACTGGAGACGCATTTGGAGATGCATTTTAAAGCCAGGCGTAAACTGACGTGGTTAGAGCTGTCCACTTGTGACCGGATCAAAGAAGACACTCATTAATGCAGGTCTGAACAGGGCCATAGTGTCAGTGACTGGAGTTCTGTTGCTCATGAGGATGAGTGTGTCAGTGACTCACCTGCAGCAGCAGGATGAACTGAGGGAAGCGTTGGATGGGTTTGACCATCAGGCCGTACAGAGTGATTCTGTCTGGACTGGATGCTTGTTTCTTCTGAAAGTCACATGGAAGGAAGATTTGGTGACTGTAGAAAGTCTAACAATTCAAATAGCAATCATGTGGGGTTACATCAGGATCTTTGAGGAGGGTCAGTGAGGTTCGGGGTTGGGTATAGGTGGAGTGGTTTCCGGTATTCCCTCTGTAGAAAGTAATTCCTGTGAAAATATGGATTGTTTACTAAGTTTAGTGTTTGTCGAGTGCAGACTGTTGGTTGGATAAAACAGCAGAGTTTCAATTCCGTCAGACAAACAACTGAAACAGACTGACAGTGCAGACAGGGTTTAACAAACACTGAGCTAAAAACAAAAGCGTGAGCACCTTGAGGAAATCCAGGAACGCAGGTTTAGACAAGCAGGCCTTCTTGATCAGTGCCATGGCGTTGGTGAAGTTGTTGATGTAGTCACTGTACACGTTCAACACCATGGACTTCGAAAACTGTGGAGGAAAGAGTTTAACATCAGGACTCTGCGGTTGATGACCGGTTGATTGGAAATGCATCGTCTGCAATTTACACAACATTTTGATACTTTTCTTTAATGGACAATTCAATTCAATTTTCTGTAGAAATACAAGTTATCACAAAGTGAACACAGCCACTAAAATCTACAGCTGGTAAATACTTTCAAATGAATTTTACTCCAGACTAAAAACTAGATTATTTGCCAACAAATTGAATGTCTCCATCTGGTGGTTAAAAAAATCACCACTGTCCCAGCTTTTATTTTAAAAGCAGGAGGAAATATTAAAGGAACGTGAAGCTCAACCTACTCACTTGGTTAAAACTATTCAGCCTGTGAAAACAGTTTTATAATGTTCTCTGTGGTTCTAGAGGAGGTTTGTCAAGTCTGAGAAAATAACCCTGATGATGTCATAGTGACGTCCTCAGCATTATTTCAGCTTGGAGTAGGAGACACCAGTGACCCAACGGACATCTCCGCTCAGTGGGAAGAAAAAAGCGAAAGGACAGAAATGAAGAATGAATCACTGAAGGAAAGAAAGTGACTGACCGAGGCCACAAACAGGTCTCCGATCTTCTCGCTGTGATCCCACTCAGCCACACGGCACGCCAGGGCAATCTGGAACATTGAGTGACACTGATGGATCTCCGGCAGACGGTAAAAGATCTGACGCACTTTCTTAGGGTTCAGGATCAAGTTTTGTGTCTCCAGCAGAGGCTTCTGGTACTCCTGAAAGAGAAAGAAATGTCAGCTTGTTATACTGTAGATCTGTGGTTATGTTTCTCTCAGCAGGATTATAGAGCACACACAGCATATTTCTCTTTCTTTTTTGCCGCAGCATGCTCTTAACTGCACTACACTTTCAGCGGGGAGGTGCACGCTCCAGATTAACGTCTGCACTTTGATGCGCTCGTTCATTTCTGAATAGCTAAAAAATAACCTCAGATATCAGGTGTCAAGACTTTTAAGTAATAGATTTATATCACCATAAATCACAAAGAGAGGACCCATAGAATAATATCATTATCACTGCTGTTGTTATGGTCACTGGCTCACGATCTTTTCCACACATGAACTGAAGAACTGAAACTTCTGAGTCAGTTACAAATAAGTCACCAGACGAACAATGAACACTGTCCTGACACAGCTGGACTCATCAATCCTGCATTTTTACATTATCACATAGTAATAAAGCCTTCCCACTCTGACATGCAGTGGTGGTCCTGTTACCTGAGGACAGATGTGACTCACCTGGAGGATTCTCTTCAGAGAGTCCAGGTAGCTGCTCTCACTCTGAACAATGGAGCTGAGGATGAGACGTCTGACAACCTGAAGGAAGCAGTGAGAAACTCATATTCAAATCAATCTGGGATAAACCTGCAGTAACTAGTAAGGGATTATAATACACTGTTTTAATAATACAACATTACAAGTTGTAAACTGTCAAAAAAATAGAGTCACAGAGTCACTGAGTAAGAGTCACAGTAGCCACATTATGACATACTGTAATGCCCTGCATTGCATGTACCATGGTGGTAATACATAAAAAAACATAAATAAATATAATAAATATATAAAAATATGTAATAAAAAACATTATCTGTACTGTAAATGTCCATATGGTAAATTTAGTATTATGGACATTTCCACAGCACTAATTCCATCACTACAACAGTCACCACTCTGCTGCTCTCAGTTTCTCTTTTTAGTGCTGCTACAGTTTTGAGTCACTAATTTATTCCAGTGGCTTCTGCTTAGCTTTTGTTATGAGTAGTGTTAGGCTACCATCTATGAAATTCAACACTTTGTGCAGATGTTTCACAAGGAAAAAACTTAACCTTAGAAAAAAGCATTACTCTAAACCTGTTTCAGCTTACAGACCACTGGCCCATTGCATATTTGAAGTAAAATTGATAAATGTATGCGATACTGAGGTTAATAAATCGGAGGCAGTGAAACTGTAATGATTGTAATACAATACCCAGAAATTATGTTCAGCTGTCTAAATAAACTTTATGATAGAAACTCTGATTTAATCTTCCCCTTTGTGTCATTTTGAAAAAAATATTAACCGGCCTTTCACGATTATCTGGTTAGTTTGATAAACAGACATGAGCTCTTGGCCAATCCACAAGCATACATACACACCTGCTGACTGCTGAGCCCCTCTGGCATGGGGCAGAGCTGCGGTGGAGGGTGCTTTAACTCACAGACAGACATGTCCATGTAACCTGCATCGTCCTTTCCCTCACCTGAAAAATTAAACACAACCACTTAATTCTCACAGAGATAAAAAACACACAGGAGTCTGTTCAGGTAGCCTCGTTACAGTGCAGCACACAATTGCAGCTTATTGCAGGTATTTGTAAATTTTGCTATTGCTAACTCAGCCAACGTTAGCATTAACAACTATTTACTTACCAATTTAAAGTAACGTTGTGAGTTCAGGATCAAACTTCATTCCTTTATTCACCAATAGCTCTCTCCAGAGGTGGAAAGCCACCATCATATTTTGCTTCTAGTTCCACCAATTATTTTCTTCTACTGAACTTAGCATGCTAACTAGCTAGCCCCGGTCTGTTCAGTCTGTCTCATCACTGCAGCCTCCAGTCTGCCCTGAAGAAGTAGCTGCTCAGAGGACGTATTATAACCTTATGCATTGTAAATGCAACAATGGCTGAAGCTTTCGGCAGTCAACCATCAACACCACCTGCTCCAAAAACATGTTCAGCACCAGAGAAAACATACAAATAACCTTTTGATTGCAACTTTTTATTTTGTACCTGTAATATTAATTGTGACTTCTTTTAAATGCAGCAATATGCAGCAACTGAATATGTTCTTAAAAGCATTTTGCAAAACATCATCTTCCAGAGAAGTAAGTAACAGCAGTTTTTTTCATTGCAAGCATTGCGTTTTTGTGGCTTTCAGCTAGTTTTCAGGTCTGTATCCTGCTATATGATTGGCAACAATTGGAGTTTTTGTGCTATTGAATTATTTTATCCATTGTTATACCTGTCTGGTTCTCAGTTCACATTCTGCATAAGAAGAAATAAATGACCTCTGCAGTCTTGGTGCTAATGAGACTATAAATCTGATTTCCACAAACTGAACATATTAGGTGAAGGTGTTCATCCCAGCTCCAGTGTCTGTACCTGTGGAGTCTTTCCTCTGTAGGAATGACACTTTGCGAATCATGGCCAACCGTGTCTTTTCTAAACCATCCTTGGTACCGTTTCTTGCTGCTTTCATGAACTGCTGCACCTGAAAAACAAGGAACAGATGTATAATCAGGTTACTGTAGATAATAAAATCTGAAACAAAAATGGAACAAATCCAATTCAATTTGCTAAAATTAGATTATTTTAGTTTACTTTTTTACAGAACTAGAAAAAGCAGCTGTATCACATTACTCTGTTGGTTGATCCCAGTTTCTCCACTGTGATCATTTATTGTCAGTTACGGATCAGTTGTATCCATAAAAAAGGAGGAGGAAGGGAGAGACTTTCAGCCTACCTTAGTGTCACAGCTCTGTCTGATGTGAGCAGCATGAGGTGTACTGAGACGCACGGCCAGCTCCCTCGTGGTGATGGCACAGCGCTCCTTCAACCTCAGCACATCTACAGGAAGCTGGCAGAACAACAGCAGACAGCAGAGCTCAAGATTAACACATCTGACAAATCTGTTTCCCATACATTGATTTATCTGTGGCAGCCCACCACAATATCAACCCACATATTGATTTTACTGTCCCTCAGTACTGTTTACCGACCCACTCTGTGCGCCTGTCATTCAGGGTGTACAGAGCTGTTGCAGGACTGGACACACTGGCCACTCACGTAATCAACCCTCATTGAGCCGACCCCTGTGGCTCATTTCTTTGACACAACGTGCAAGCAATTGAGCTGTTTATATTGTTCAGTTATTTATTTGACAAAATTATTTTAAAAAAATGACAATCAAAATATTTACAGTGGATTATTTTATATATTATATTATTTAATAATAATTAAAGCAGCTTCACTAATGACTGTGGATGATACACTGGATGACTATGATTGGAGTCACTCTGCTAGAAAACCACTGAAATCCAGCAAGAACACACACCCTCCAAGAAAAACACAGAGATCCATCAAAAACTGTTTGTTGAGCTAGATTATGTTGTAATTTGAAAATATTTAGTAAAAATGTATGATCTGGATTAGACACGCCCAGGAAACTCGAGGGAGACAGCTGGAGGAGAGAGAACAACAAGATAAACTGGATTCTGAAATCATACTCATTCATTATTTTACCCATAACACCATCTGCTTGTTAGATTTACACCACCTGACCTGGTGACTCAGCCTGGGACAGACTCGATCCGTGCTGATCTCAAGTCCTGTGTAGAGTCATTTGTAATGTGTGTTTCTGCCTTCACCTGTGCTATAGTATCTACTGCAGGTAAAGATACCAGCAGCAGCAGATTGAACAGGTCTGACCGCAGTAAAAATGAAATAATCAAAGGGTCATTCCATTGATTTTACACAAGAAAATTGGATGAGTGACAAACAATTCAAACAGTATGTAAGGAAGCTTTGTTGCACTTGCTTGTTTACATGAAAAGTAACAGAAATAGAGAGAGAGCAGGTCAAACCCTCCACACAGCTGACCAATCACAGCATGACTGAATGATAAAAGGCATATTTAATATCCTCTGTAGTATAAACTTATCAAATATGATTTAAAGTCGGGTCAGTGTGTGAAAACACTGACAGGCAGTGTCAGTTCTTTGGTGGGTGACAGTTTTCCACACTTCAGCTACCATCTGTACTCCAAGAGTAATGTCATTCAATACCCAGCTCTAGTTGTTACAGTCACCAAGATCATTTATTTATTCATTGTTCATTTATTTTGAAAGTATCACTGAGAAGATAAGACACCTACCTCATTGATTAGTGGATCTCTTCATATGTACAAACCACTTCTTCAGAAACCTCATGAAAACATCCATCTTATTTACTGAGAGTCATCCTCAGCAGTAATGCCCAGCTGATAACCCTCTGCCTCATTATTAACTTCATAACACCTCAACTCTGAAAGCTTATTCGACTGTGTCATTTTCAAAATACTAACACATGAGCTGGAGGGGAAAGTCCAACAGCAGGAGTAACACACACAATGAAGCAGAAGACAGAAGTGCTGACAGAGCGAGGGGTGGCCAGAAATAATCCACTTCCTCTTTTTTTCAAACCAGGTTTCATTCACTCTGTACATTAACTATAAATGAGTTGTGGTTATTCCCTTACATGGTGATTTTTGGGTTGGACCAGCTTGGACCTTTTTATATCAATATTCAGAGATTTATGTTTTATTTTGTCACAACATTCATTACCTTTCAATTCAGCACAATAAATGCTACAGCCCTCTACTAATCAGAATTCTTCTATCAACACTTGGTCGTCTTTCAGTTCACTGTTTCGATTTTACAGACCACATTTTGACTGTGTTGGTTTGGTACTGCACTCCTAAATTCATACAAGTTCTAATTAAGTTTAGTTTAAAGAGAAAAGCAAAAGCGCTTCATTTCTACCCCTGATCAAACTTCTACATTCAAAGAATATCTCCAAACCTTGCTGCTGCTGCGGGCCGGAGGAGAAACAGTCTCACTGTCAGACAGTTCATCATAACTGTCAAACTCACTGGAGCTCCAGCCATTGGAGCCACGGTGATCAGGTCTCTGGATGTCCTCATAGATGTCATCTAGTTTGATACATAGAAACACATAGAAGCCAACACATGAACAAAACACGCAGTGTAGTTTCATATAATAACGGACTTCATAGTTGTGTCTCTTAGGCCTCCATTGTTTTAGTTAGTGTTTTAAACTTTGTCGTCCACGGTGTTGCGTAATGTTCAAAAATCAGTAAACGTCTAGATTGTTAGTAGACTTACCTTCCACTGGGTGCTGTAAGTTTTCAGCAGGCACGTCATCATAGATGACCTCTGGGTCTCCGACCTCACTGTCTGGGCTGCAGGTCATTGTGCTCTGGTTGGCTGGTCTGTCTACACCAGCTGTGTGATGTTCAGTCTGCGGACTGACTGAAGAGGATGCCTCATTCTCAGCAGAGTCTTGTTGTAGATTGTACCCATTTACTGCACTGCTGGACTCCAAACCACTTTCTGGCATGAAAGAGGACTTTCCTATAAAACAATGACAGCACTGTTTTAAGTAGCACAATGTTAAAGGACCAAACCATGAATGTCTGTGTTTGTAAAAACACTGGTCTCCATATTGTTCATTGTGAAAAAACCTCTTGATTCTATGTGCCATTCATCAGAAATCATGAATACATAAATTTTCAAAGATTAGGCTGTGACACTAACAGTAAATTTTACACTGCTCCAACATCCGTCCAATCACCTTGTTTCTATTATGACTCACTGTATCCATTCATTACTGTACCAATGTTAGGCCTAAGCTGACAAGAAGAAGAAGAAGAAAAAAACAATTCTTTCACCTGCTTTGTGCGATGTTGATATGAAAAGTGATGAGTTATTTTCTCGGTTCATCTTTTCTCTCCACACCCTCATAAAAGCATAATCTGTAAATTTGTTCTGTATATTAAATGTTAATTCATTTTTAGTTGTACTGTTTTTAGGCTATGTCTCATTATCATTAACAAAATTAAAATGACAGGCAGTAGTACAGGTAACAGTAATTCGGACAAGTTCAGGCCTTGTTGTTTTTAGCAAAGCATCCAGTTCTCTCAAAGGAAGCCCACCTGCCAGGTATGTGATCTCTGTAAAGACTATTCTCTAATAAAGTGTTCACAGCCTTCACGTGAGATCATGACAAAGGACGCCTCTGAAGAACAGGTTTATTACACACATTACTGTGACCTGTCAAGACTAGCATAACACAATTAACAATAACTTGTGACTCAAACACAGTTTCACGTTCAACACGCCCACCAGTGCTACAGGTGAACAACGGTTCAGACGGTGCAAATTCATATTGGTGGGTTGGTGGTGTGAAAACACATACACAGACAGAAGAGCTCACAGATCACACACTGTACATCACAGAGGTATGGAGCAGAGGACAGCTAGCTGCTGCTAATGCTAACTGCTGGCCGTGAAATTGATGCATTTCACTGCAAGCAGGAAGTTTGAAGAATAACTACTCTCTCTCTATTCAAACAGGACATGTTCAGATGAAAAGATGTCACTGAAACACAACATCTTACATTTGCTATAAGCTAGCTGCTATCAAAGCTGACACTACACACTGGTTGTGTACCTTTGTGTAATCGCAGTGTGAGCTCTGAAACCACACTGAGCCACTCCTTGGCTCGATGTGATGCCTGGACTGTCCAAATGAAAGCACACAAACATCCTCACTTTGGTGTGCATGTGGACACAGACCAGCTGCTCTGCAGAACTGGATGTGGATCCATGTTCCTTTTATTCTTACCTTCACAAACACTGTTCGCTTTCCAGAAACTCTCCGACTCTCCCGTCACTCCCAGATCAGAGGAGGTGGAACGCCTGAAACAAGATTTTAATCTAAAAGGTCAAACAACTTTTCAGATTTATCACTATAAAATGTCAACAGTGGCAGTCAGCTGATCTTTACTGCCCTTAAAGCAGCTATTTGTAAGTTTTTCTATTGCTATATAGCCAGCGTTAGCATTAACAGCTAGTTACTTAGCAGTCTTGGCCAGAGCTACAGTCATTCTTATGTTTGCAATACAAGAGGTTATACTACAACCCCTGAGCAGTGCTACTTCTTCAGGGCAGACTGGACACTACAGTGACTTGGTATTGGAAAGTGACGAAAAGGGCCAACCGGGGAAGTGATAGAAATAGAAGCAAAACAACAGGGTTGCTTTCCACCTCTGGTGACAGCTCTTGCTATGTAGCAATAGCAAAACTTACGAATAGCTCCTTTAAAACAATTAACACAACATTTTATCAGTCTGTGAGGTGGGTTCTCTAGAACTTCCAAACAGATTTAAAAAACTCAACCAGAGGTTCATGTGTGGAACTCGATCATGTGATAACAGGTGGTCGTACACAGGTGGCAGATCCCTGGTCTCCAGTGACACACAGTGTCCATACGATGATGAAGACCATGAACAATGCAGATGAAGGTTTAAAGGTTTAAAGCTCCCGAATAAAACTAATAACTAAACCTTGAGTCAACTTGTTTTTCTGTTTGTTTGTCAAGAATCAACTTTCATATTCAACTTCAGTGTCAGGTTAAATAATGAAACAACAGGCCAGTGGAAATCTTACTTATCATGTGGGATCAGTCAGAGACTGGTGACAGTAAGAAAATGTAGATGGAAACTTTAGCAAACCACACCTACATACAGCTGTCAGTGCAGGGGTTTTTTCCAGTTATTTTTATATAGGATAAATATGAAAGTCTTGTCTTTGCATGGCCAAGGATGTTACACACACACTGATTTGAAATTAAACTTTCCTACAAATAAATATTTCTTATTGTGCCTTACAGTCTATAATTTGTTCCATCATAACTTACCCCTCTGGTGACTCTCTGACTTCCATATCTGTCAAAAAAACAGATAAGAACATTACATTACAATCTACAAGCATATAAACCCTCATTGAACCATATCACCAACATTCACCTGAGCAGAACTGGTGGGTCAGGGAGGGGTCGTGGCCCTCCTGCCCTCCACTGGCGGCTCCACTCACGCCTCGCCCTGCCATCTCTTCAGCTGTTTTTGTCTTGGCATAAAGCTCTGACTGTGTTGTGTTTGTGGCCCATTCACTGTTAATGAGAGAGCCAGAGCTCGTCTCTGGAGAGCCGTCATCACTGTCGTCAAACTCAAACTTCTCCCCCTGTTCATCTTCATCCTCATCTTCCTCTACATGCGACACCCCATTAGAGACAGACACTGAGGAAAGAAAACAGCGACTCAGTTTCCTTCCTGCTACAGCGTAGTTACAGGCAACAAGCACAGATTTTCACCGCAAACCCGGACAACATGTAATTTTGATTTTTGATTTCCTGTGAGCATTTTTAAACAATAATTAGTTTTCAGGTTGTAGCTGTACAGTGTTAGCCTCCTAATGTAACAAGAATTATCATTTATGTTTCATTTATTCTGTAAACTGACTGGTGTTTGTACTTTGCCTCAGTGAACTACCTCAGCAGGTGAGGGTATGTACACTAGGTGTGTAAGTTATTATTGGTTTATGGATCGAGAACTCTTCCTAGAACTATAAAGTCCGTCAGTAGGCAGACTAACCTAAGGTACGTGGCCAGACCACCCTCATTTACTGTGAGATGATGGTGGACAGCTTGTTGAGCAGTGAGCAGCATGGGAAACAGGATTAGTTGCTGTTGTGCCGCAGCCGAGGAGATTATACTCTAAACATATGGCTTTTAAGTGCTAACTCTCCACCTGTCACTCCTCATTGGCACCACAACTTACACATAAACACCCACCTGCCTCAGAGCCACAGACCCCCAAGGGGCGCAAATACAGGCTGCCCTGAATATCTGATGAAGCTACTGCAGGTACTGCAGAAAAAGAGTCATTATATTTACACTTTCATAAAATAAAGTTAAATATAGAGCTTATAAGAAGCTGAAATTTCACATCAGTCAAAGAAAAGGCAGTAAAAACTGTTATGTGATGAAGACAGCCCCTCTGTTCAAATTTAGTTGTCAACATTATTTCAGTAGATACTGTGTTTACACTGCACAGAGTGTGGGAGAACAGGGGTCAACAGGTGCACAGAGGAGCTTGTTTTTACCTTCAGGACCTAAAGCAGTTTAATTAGGCTGAAAACAACAAATGTATTTGTAGATGTTCTGGTCAGTGATAAAACACATTGTTTACCTTGTTGATAACATCAGTATCGTGCTCACACTTCCTGTACTGCAGTGTATCTACAGCTCTGAGAGGCATCCAGAGGTCACTGTGTCAACGCTGACAGGTAGATTTGTGAACCATATGGTCTGTAGAGGTTTGCTCATTCTTACACAGCATGTGGTAACTGGGACAGTAGGCCCAGTTACCACATGCTACCACAAGCAGCAAGGGATTAATAAGTCAGGTTCACCTGCAGGTGATCACCTGAGCCGGGCTGCACCTGTTGACTTCAGTTTTGTAAAAAATTTGTTTTCCCTGTTGCTGGATGTCACATCATACAAGTTTTACAACCTTCATTTATTGAAACATCAGCAGTTCAAGTCCAGTAAAGAACCTTAAATGGTACAAAGGTAAAAAAAAAAAAAAAACTGTGATAGAAAAGAATGTTTTTTCAGTGATGAAGAAACTCATTAACTTAATGCAAACATTTCCTTCAGGTTGACTAACCCTCTGTCTGTACAAACTGAGTTACTACAGCCTTTGATGCATCATTAGGACGATGCTGTACTGCAGGAAGTAGGACTGTGTGCTGTCAGTTGACAAACTGGCTGTAAATATGTCAAACTGTAAACGTGGATAATTGTCTGGTTTTGCATTTGTTGTTATTGTTCTTAATGGAGGTAGAGGTGCAGGCTCAATGTCAGATCTACTGGTAGTTCATCAAATGGACCAAATCTACATCTGTCAAGTCTAAGTACAGAATCTTACAGGCTAAAGGTCTAATCAAGGCCATCACATATGCTAGGACCTGGACTGAAGCCATGTGAAGAAGGTTTCAAACAAACAATTCCAGAAGATACTGAACATTACTGTGACAGAGGAATAACTCACCCATGGGGTGACAGAGCAGTGGATGTGGAGAGGTCATGCTGGGTGATTCTCAGTGGTCACATTGGCTCCTGTGAACAAATACAAATCACCTCATTAAAGACAGTTTCATTATTCAGGATGACGATCAACTCTTGATACTGAAAACACAACTGTAACTGATTAAACACAACATCACAAACACAATGTGTCCAGCGGTGGTCTCAAATCAAACTTGCTTTCATAGAGTTTGAATATCATTGAAGGCCATCAAGATATGGACCCAAAATATCAAGCAAGCCTGATCTAGTCACTGTATGTTAGAGGGACTAACCAGTCAACAATCCACAGGCTCTGTACTTTTAATACATTGAGCTGACGTCCTCAGATCATACAGCACAACACACATTCTCTGACACTTGACGTCATCCCAAACCACCTGACATGAACCAATTCTCCACACCACAGTGCATTGTTGGGGAGTACAACTGCTGCATCTGTGAGAAAAGATTTCAGTGTCTGCAGAGGGAGCTGAGTGACGGCTGATAAACATCCTCAACTGATGTCACTCGAGTCAGAGTTGTCAGGTCTGAAGACGACAAGTTAGAAAAGCAAAAACCTCTTCAGCCCCCCTCATCAAAGCGCTCAGACCACATCGAAATGCACACAACCTACATTCAGACACTGAGCCTTAAAACAAGCCGTCAGGACTTCTGGAACTTTGTGATGTCACAACAAAGAAGTCACTGCTCTCAGCTATGCCCCAAGCCCCGCCCACCTGGACCCACCATCCAACCTTGCAGGATTTGGTTTATCTGATTGTTTACCTGAAATCTGCTATATTTTTATTAGATCACTCAGACAGTCAGCCAATCAGAAGAGAGGCTCAGAGCCTCCTCTCTTCTGATTGGCTCACCGACCTGTTGTTACCAGAGCTCCAGAGAGAAGCCTCAGAGAGGAGATGTAAAACTACAAATATATATTCTTATGGATCAACACTTCAAATAAAATACAAGAAAATCGCAAAATATGGAGCTTTAAACTGTGAGTTCTACAGTGTTATAGGAGTGTAATGTTAAATCAGTGGAGTAAATCAAAACAAACACTTCTTCTATTTTCGATTTCAGTGCAAATACCCAAGTCTGAAAATGAGCATCCACAGAAAAATCAGGAAATGATCCAAACCATAGAATTGAAAACCTGGAAAACACTGGAAAATTCATATTACTCACACACATACATATGATGACACACAGGTAGAATGAAAAGCAGAGGTTTGGGAGACCGGTGTTTATCCATGTGGACGACTTGTTATAGTTGTATTTTGCTGCGTTTTGCCAGAGGCAACATGAGTGTGTTACATTCCTTTACAGCAAATCCAGACCTGCCCTTACCCAGACTCTGTGACTGAACCAGATGACAAGACACTTAAACACCAGACCAGGCCTTTAATCATCCTCAGAGGTAACTGGACATAAAATTATCTTCTATTCCGACATGAAAATGTGTAATAACGAAGCCAAGGACCTGTTCTCACCACTGACCTCTCATTTCTACATATCATGTCATTAGCATTTCTGAGAGAAAATATTCAGATAAAGGTCTGAGGGGGCGATCCCTTGTTCCAAGTGGAATTAAGACAAAAACAGATAAATAATTCAGCAGCTATATGGAAAAAGGCCTCCATTCTGGAGAATGGACCCTGGCAGCTGAATGGACAATAGCAGGGAGAGGGACCCTCAGTCAGCTGTGAGGAGGAAACAGCCTCTGGATTGTCCTGACTCTACTCAGTGATCTACTGACTCCCACTGCGATGACAGCATTCAGTCAGAGCCCAAAGCCAAACATGCAAACAAGATGAAGGCACATTCTTGCATAATGTTTCACTGAAGCTGATGAATTCTGTGGATGAGTCAGTTAGTCAGTCAGTCGGTCAGTCAGTCAGGCCAGGATGGATACTCATGGGACCTTTTGATCTTCTGTGAGGTGCCACCATCAGTTAAAATATTTCCCTTTGTCAAACACTTTGGTCCAGGAGAGGATGTTGGCTGAATATCACTAAATCTGCATTGGTTCCAAGATGATGAATCCTCTACCACGCAGTGCGTTAGTAAGATGTTCTATCTCGAGATGTTCTACCTTGCTATTAGATGGATTCCCATGAAATTCAAATTCATGCTCCCCTCACGATCTACAATAACTTTGGTGATTGTCTAACTTTTGACCTGGTGCCATCACAGGTCAAAGTTTTATTTGTCCAAAATTTTGGTTTATATGGGACAAAATACCTGCTGTTCTTTGTGCTTGATGCTAAAATACTTGGTGGCGACCATGGAGAGCATACCTACTAAACATCAACATGTTGCTGTTGTCATTGTGAGTTGTGAATATGCTAACACTGGCATTTAGCTCTGAGGCTAAATACAGCCTCAAAGAGCTGGTAGCACAACTATAGACTCTTGTAGCTATATTAGATTAGATTAGATTCAACTTTATTGTCATTGCACAGAGTACACGTACTAAGACAACGAAATGCAGTTAGTATCTAACCAGAAGTGCAAAAGAGCAGTTAAAGTGCAAGTGTGTGCTGTACAGGTATGTAAGGTGAGGGTGTGCATAAGTAAAGTGGAGATGTGCATATGTAGGGTACAATAAATTACACTGTGAATTACAATGAATTACAATGATGAGGTAGCGAATTACAATGATGAGGTAGCGGGAATAAATACATATTATATGTAGGACATCAGATCTCATCGGTCTCATGATCTAATAACAGATATCATGAGACTCTAGACAATATACTGAAAGTTTGTTTTCACTTTTGCACCAAACTTTGGACACAATTCACAACTTTAACCACACTACTCAGACAGACTAATCTCATAAAACCCTCGATAAATATATATTGTGGATTATGGACTGCAGTTTTAGGATTTAGGAGTTAAAGTATCATGTGTCCGTAGTGATTGAAAAATGGTTAAACAGTAAACAAGAGTGGCCCTAAAAACTGAATTACAAACTCTTAAGTGAAGTCTGACTGTTATCACAGCAACAGGCTGTTCTGATACTGTGGACCATAGACCAACTCACCCTGACTATGGCCACACCTAAACATTAACCTGCTCTTCTGAGAGGTCACATGCATTCATAAACTTAGATTGGTCTATTCCAGCAGGTCATGCAGACTGTCATGCTGCTGTCATCAATGCCTTCTCATCCTCAGCTGCAACTATCTGGGGTGGACAGGGACCACAGCTGCTATGCATAATCATCTTATTTAGTACAAATTGTTTTCCTATAGTATTACAGAAAACTATTGTAGTTGTATAGAGTATATGGTGTTGTAATGTTTTCCCTTACATTAAGAACTGTTTTTCATTTTCTTTTGTCAACACTTTACTTAATGATCATGTCAATAAAGCACATTTTAATTAAGAATGTGTGTCTGATAGTGAACAGTCTGACAGAACAATGTGTCTGACAGTGAACAGTGTGTCTGATAGTGAACGGTCTGATAGTGAACAGTCTGACTGTGAACAGTCTGAAAGTGAACAGTCTGACAGAACAATGTGTCTGATAGTGAACAGTCTGATAGTGATCAGTCTGTTTGATAGTGAACAGTCTGTTTTGATAATAAACAGCTGACAGAGAGCAATGTGTCTGATAGTGATCAGTCTGTTTGATAGTGAACAGTCTGTTTGATAATAAACAGTCTGACAGTGAACGGTGTGCTGGGGGTTCAGTCTGAAGTCGGTGGACAGGCTGTGAACTCACTCCTTCATGTTGTTTCCCGACTAATAATAATTCCCCGAGTTCATTGTGTTACTTACCTGCCGTCTGGGGGTCATCACCACGCTTATTCATAACCTTTGCAAACAATTCAATCGCTGTGTCTCCATCTGCAAATGTCCCGACCCAGTGTTCAGAAGAAGATCAACACGTTATCTCCACGTCCCTGTTTCAGACATACCTCCTCTCCAGGTCCTACAGTGCAGTCCACCGGCTGTCCCGCTCCTACTCCAAAAACATGTCTTTGGTTAAACACAGTTTCCCCAAGAAACTCTTCTTTCCAGGGTTTTCCTGTTGTCTTTCCCTCCTTCCTCCTCCTCTTCCTCTCTGGGTTGCGCTCTCCCTTACACAGCTCGGCTCGGTTGTGATTTGGGGCGGAGATTCAGTTTAACTTACTATCAGCAGATTGTGTCGGTGTGCAGACTGAGCAGATCGTCCTTTAATAGGACACATAGGACTTTATGTAAATATATATATATTATATATATTATACACTCTGATATTGTCCTGCCGTCTGTGGGTGACCCGTGTTCTTTCTCTACATTCACCAGCAAACACTGTAGAATAATAGCAATAAGCACCAGTCTGTCATTGGCTGTCATCTTCCGCTGGGAAAACGTTACGTTATTACGTAAACTCGGCTGGAACAGTTCGCGGGCAGTCTGGTTTGTTGTGGATGTAAACAGGAGAATGTAAAAAGTTTACATACATGAATTGAGCTGCTCCGTGATTTGTGCCGAATTGTGTCTTTCGGTAGCTCGTTTAAAACAAATATCCCTGGCAGTTCGTTGCGATTTTGGGCTTTATCCAAAACTAAATTAATCTTAAATGCTATGTTAAAAAAAAAAAAAAAAAAAAAAAAAAAGGGATGGTGGGATTTCACTACCAAAAAAGGGATGTCAGATGACAGTGTTGAGTCCTTTTTTATCCTGTTCCCCAAGAGATGCTGGTAACGGAAGTAGTCCAGGCTGACACAGTGGTGGAACTGCTTTGTTTTTCAAGTACTTTACGATGTTGAGGTAGACTTTTCAGACAATAGACATTTCAAAATACGTTTTAGTCAATTTCATTTATTGCTACTTGTCAGCAATACTGTGAGTTATGATCAGACTATGTATTACTAGTAGTCTACTACATGCTGATAATGATTATTTGGTGTAGGCTGTCCTGCTCTATAGGTAAAAGAAAACGAAGGGATCCTCCAGGAGGAGCTGGAAAGCATTGTCTCCATGAATGGCACAAACTTCATAATACTACAGAAGGAGTGCTGGACCGGTTTATATCTCTTCGAACTCGATGTTTGCATATTTAAATAAATGTTAAGTGCATAAAAGAGGGCATTAGAAATAGAAATCTATAATGACAATAAAATTCAGTAAAATGAATATGAAAACAGCCACCAGAGGGCGCTTGCTGATAAAAAAAACAAACATTTCATTTGTTGCTGCTCAGCACAAAAGCCATTAGTGGGAGGTGAAGATATCACAACACTTTTACCTCACTGATCCAAGACAAATTGCCCCTGGCGAAATTAAAGCTCGACTGAACCCGTTTGATAGCTCTGTAGTTTTATTAACTGCTGCATGTATCATGGGAAAGGGTGCATCTATCTCATGTTCACACTGTATTTTTGTTGTTGAGTTGTAGAGTAGAAAACAGCAGAAGCAGTGTTAGTGTTAAGAACAGCTACATCACCTGTGTAGTTTTTCTGAAGTAATTCTGTTTGGCCACCCAAATTCTATCACCTCTCTCTGTGCAAATCTTGGTGACCTCTCTAATCACAATAAGCTGCTTTTATTTATATTATTTTATCCCTGGTTATTGTTTTTACATATTTTATTGCCTCTCTTTGGTTATTGTCAGATCCTTTTGCAAAATGTTTGATATATGATATGTTTTTATAAACGCTTTTCTACTGTTTTAACTATGCTCAGGCTCTTTGGCCTTATCTTTTATCTGGTTTTATTTTTCACTGATAAAGTTATTATTATTATTATATAATATTTCCGTCCGACACTGTTTTATAGTGCAGTGTATCATTACAACTGGCAGTAGAGTTTCAGAGCTTTAGTTTTGTCGAGTACATCTTTGTCAGGTTTGGTCTCATTCCAGAGAGAGTAAACCTCACAGCTGCACAGTTAGAGACGCATGTTTGGGTCATTTATCTACTTTGATTTGACTCTAAAGCTCATTCCAAGTTTTCCAAATTAGTCTGGACAGGAAATGTCACTCTCGTTGATAAGGTGCGCAGCCAGCAATCAGGTCAGTCTGGTCCACAGCGGAAACAAAAACCTGCACCTGTCCTTATCGCCGGGATCAGACTGGCTTCAGAAGCCGCTCTCAGCACCCTGTTCTGTCCTGCTAGTTTCCAAAGACATTATAAAACATGGCGTGAAGAAGTGGACTCAGGTCAGTTTAGGTTGGTCTAGCTCAGCAGCTGTCAGGTTGGCTGCTGTCATCAGGTGAAATGCTTCACTGGTGTATTACCAGAGTTTAATTGATGTCCAAGAGCTCCATAATCTGACTGGACAGGACAGTGTGACAGTTACTTTATCATAACCCACAGTGACGTCTCCTTTTTGCTTCGTGTCAAATGCATGTAGACAACAGCAATTAATGGATGAATCAGACATATTTCCTGCATGACTCACCTCCTGTCTCAACAGTCTATATTTATTTGACAACAAGTTGGAAGCAACAGATGAAATTAGTTACCCTCTGTCCATATCCTATACCTGGTTATCCTGCTCAGGGTTGCAGGGAGATCCCAGCATGCTTTGAATGGGAGATGGAATTTAAAGGATGAAATTAGTTCATATTTGAAAAATAAAAGATGAACAGAAAGGTTATCACAGCTTCACATTGTAAATAATGAAGAATATGTATTTTGCATTGAGGCTTCATTAGAAGCCTTATAACATTATTTTCAGTACTTTTTTGTTACTCAATTTTTTATTCATTTTACTTGAATTTATTTAGTGACATTAACAAACGAGTTACATGGTTGGCCCACCACTTTAATTTAGACTGAAATATCTCAACAACTCATGACATTTTTTATTCATTTGTATTAATCATTTGTATGCTTTCCAGTAGGACAATGCTCCATGTCACAAAACAAAAGTTTTTGTTACAACATGATAACACATCAACATGAGAGTGCTCAGTGAGTGTAAATGCAACGTCTGGGCTGCGGTTGAAAAGTAGTTTTTGCTTAGGAAGTTTCCAAACTAAGTGAAATGACCCGGAAGTATCTATATGATGGTTTACTACAACATGATGCTGTCATCGCTAAAAGAAGAAAAATCAAACATAGTGCAGCTGGTGGGGGCTCTGGAATGATCTTCAACTGATTGGGAATACATAACTCAGCTTCTTATCTTATCAACATATCACGTCAGATACAGATGGCTGCATGAAATCAGGCAACAACAACAGGAACAGTTATTAAAGCAGATATGTCCGATCACAGACTGATTTGGATTTAGAAAAAGGCACAGGTTTTCTCATGTCATGATTTCAGACTGCTGGTGTACAGAGATGAAGAGAGGATTCCTTCTCAGACAAATGTGAATATCTGCTGTAGCTAATGGAGCAGGACTGAAAAAAAACAAAAACGACTGAATTCTTCATATGAAAAAAGGCTTTATTTATCTCTGTTAACAACCCACCTGCAGTTATGTAGTTAACTCATTTCCTTAGGGTGTTAATGTTACAGAAAAACACACAAGAGATACACACAGCTGAACTGTCACTTATGCAAAGTCATACATATCCAGTCTCATCGGTTGCATCTTCAGTTGGATATGAAACTATAATCCAACATGTGTCCCAGGAAGCTGTCAGACTAGCCTGATGGGAAAACGACACAAACACAAACAAGAAGAGCATTTGTTATAAATAGCTGGTCATCATGAACACTGGAGGATGTTTATTTATTTCATATTAGTCTCTACTGTTCTTGATATCCCACAACAACCAGCACGGACTCCTGACCCTCATGCTTCAGGATCCTTTAACTAAACCCTGATTTGATTTGCCTCCTCCATCGTCAGCTGCAGTCTTACCTCTTCCATTGTTGCATCCCAGACCGCTGGCGTTTCCTATTCGATCCATTCTGGCTCCAAAGCAGCTGGAGGCTCGTTTCCTGGTGGCCATCAGCAGGTCCTGCAGACGGCTCCTCTGACTCGTGGCCCTGCTGTGGCCCTCCGCCGGCGGTTGAGATCTGTCTGATATCAGAGGTTCTTGGTCCCCCTCCTGGTTAATGCTCCATCCTCGGCTGGTCTGGCTGCGCTCAGGCTCCTGGTTTGTACCTTCATAATCCGCTTCAGAGTCCTCCTCCTGGGCGGCCGCAGCCAGAGTCTCCTCAAAGCGCTCCAGTAGAGACTGCAGTGGAGAGGTGGAGATGGGTTTACCTTCAGAACCAAACATTCTGCTCATATGTTTTAGACACAGGAAACACGGGCTGATGGAAAACATGAGCCCTCTAGTGAATCTGTCACTACATGTATCCCAGAACCTGGTCTTAGGCTTGTGGGAAATGGTGTTGACTAAGGTGAATGTTACTCTTGCAGGTGGTTTTCTGACGTGGTTCTTTAGTTCAAGTTTATGTTCTCTCAAAAATAAAGAGGCAAAAACATAATGAATGGATCATCAAATCCCTGACTACACTTACATGACACATTTGAATGCTTTTCTGCATCCAGGCCTGTGATCATAAAGCCTTTTATCACACCACTAAGAGTCACACTAAAAGTTTCTAACTAAAAGTATTCTCCTCTTCACAAACTCTTACTGAGGAAAAGAGAGAACTACGAATGGCTGACGTCACGTCTCATGGATGAACTTTCTTGCAGAAATCACAGTGATTGGTTGAAACACATGAACAACATCCTAAAGTAATACATAAAAAAAAAAAATATATATATATAGGCCTAATTATGACACACAAATTAAATAATAATGGATTAGGTGCCGTTTTCAAAAGTAGTGTATTTTCCAAAATGCATCTGAATGATGACATTTGTGCAGAATTTCATTTCATTTCATTGTTTTGTGAATAGATCAGTTAAAGGACACTAGGAGATCCTCAAGTTGTACTTTCCATGTTGCTACATTACAGTGCTGCCAAACACTCTCCGCACTGATTGGGTTGTTTTGGTTGGTTGGAGATGTTGTTGCCTCCTTCATAAGTTAATAACGTTCATCATTCACTCATGATTCAGGCGGTTTCTTTTCAGTAATTCAGTGTCAACAGCAGTCATTTTACAATTCTTTGTGAATTGGTCTTTGTGAATTCAGAGTCCTCTCCACTACCTTCTCACAGACTTAGGGTCAGCTTTTAGCAAAAAGTGTCTTACTCCAAAAAAAAAAATTAGGAGTCCTATAGTTTGGACTGACACTCATAATTTTTGTAGGAGTTTCTGCTACAAGTTAGGAGCCACTTTTCAGCCCTCAGATGTTTTGTGAAAATGGGCCCTGATCTGTGGTGAGAGAGGAAGAGACTGGAAATTTCCTTGAATACAAATCACAAACAGATATGTCAGATTTCCAGTGAGTTTCCAACTTTGTTTGAGCTTTGATTGGAGCTCAGTTAATTACATCATCTCATTGCATCTTTTTCTGCAATGGACACATTGACCACAGGATCAGCTCCACCAGCTGCGGATCTCCATACCCAATTATTTGTAGAGACACAAATAAAACCAAAACTATTTGGAGAACTGGAAACAAAGTTGAATAAGAACATGTGTTTTTTTCTAACAAGATGCAAAATTGAGTTTGTAACTGATGGACACTCTGTGGATAAACAGCCCCAACAATTTTGTCTCACCTTTGACCTCAGAACACAGTGATAACTCACTCCACAACTTTAATTGGAAATCACCTTTCAAAGTGCAGTGATCAAACAAACAGATGTGAGGAGTGAAAGGGTCACATGGTTTCTTACCTTGAGCTGAGCAAGGTCACTGGTAGAAGAGGCCCGTCCCAGTATGTGGCTGCTGACCAGTGTGTGCTGACACAGTAGGGCCACTAGGCCCCACAGGACCGCAGTCCTCATGATATCCTGCTGCTGCTACCTCTGATACTACAGCCTGCACTGCAAGATTTTATATATATGCCAACGCACACACACACACAGACACACCATGCCACAGACAGTCAGTGTCAGTGGCTCATCATTTTGTAGACCACCTCAAGTGCATTCTGACACCTCTGGATGATAAGGTAGCTGGTCAGATGTCAGATTAAGTGGTGCTTGGTGGTAGGTGATGTGTGTGTGTGTGACTGTGTTCAGTGGCATGACCTCAGGAGCCATCTTGGAGCTCTGAGCTCAGACGTGGTGTTTATTGACAGGAATGCAGATCCACCATGCAAATACTTCACACTGTCTACACTCCTGAAAAATACCATAGTAGGTTAAAACTGCTCCTGGGTTACAAGGTGACCACATGATTTAGATTAACAGAGGAAGGAAACAATGACAGGTGTAATATTTATGATGTTAGCTGAAGCTGATTCTTGTGTTGGTTTTGAGTCATGTTTCAGTTTGTTAAGGAGAATTTAGCTGTTAGCTCCAAAGATTATTGGGCTGTTTTCAGTCAACCCAGTAATAAAGAACAATAATAGACCAAATATCAAAGCAATACTTATGTTCATCTGCCTTCTTACTGAGAGTGAGAAGATAAGATTGATAGCACTGTCATGAAGCTAGAACCAGGAAGCGTTTCGCTTAACTTAGCATAAAGACTCAATTATACCAGCTTGTTTACTTGCAGGTGCAAAATCATAGACTGTAAATAAAGATATAGCCTGCATGACATCACCCGGTTTACAACGGTTTATGAGGAGTGGACTGCTCCACCATCTCCATCTTGGCAGAACCTGACTCTGCCTAACTTCCTGCCAATCCAAAAATGGACAAAGAGGTGGGGCGGTGTGGAGCCGAAACTTCGGTGCATACCAGTTTGTGGCAAGCATACGCTCACTCACCTGTTACAGCGGCCTGAACCAGACAGGACAGAAAACCATGTACTATTCATATCAACAAAATGCCACATGTAATCAAACTTAAAATATCAGTTAATTTATACATACAACACCTATAATGTTTTCCATACAACTGAAGATTCTGGATTTTGATTGGTTGGAAGATGTGGGTTCACTTTTAGCAGCTGTCTAATTGGACACCTGTGGTGCAGGTGTTTTAAACTGTAGGTAAAGACAGCAGCAGCTGAACCTCAGCTTAAGAGCTTGGAGCTCAGGTTACTGATGTAACCACCAGCAACAAACCAAAAGAAAGAAAAACAGCTTCTCAGCAAGAACTTGTGAATGTAATGTTTAATGAGTATCATATTTGTGTGAATCTGTCCAAATCAAATAATAGTAATGGTAGGAGGAGGAAAGAGGACTCCAACAGAGGAGGTTTACTTTACAGTTCACTAAGACAAAACAAAGTATCAGGCACATCAGTCTTTGTAATAGTGAAAGCAACAACCTACTGGGCTGAAAAATTAAGAAAAGAATGTGCCAAAAACTGCAGTTCCTCAAATGACCACTTGAGGCTGGTTCCAAAAATGAGTCAATCACCATAGACTCCCAATGTCCAACTTTACAGCAGAAATGTTTTCAACCTGGTACATGTAACAGTTTTGGTATCTATAGCTAATTTGCTCCTTTATGACAACTGTACGGGGTTCATTTTTACATAACTCACCTGTTTAAATTCTATTAAGGCGTAAAGTTATGCATAATTAAGGGAATGGTTACTTTGAATGACAGGTAGGTGATTGTACGCTTGTCACAAACTGGCATGCCCCGAAGTCTTGGCTCCACACACGCACCACCTCTTTGCCCATGTTTAGATTAGCCAAGCATCAGACCCTGCCAAGATGGCGACAGCGGAGCAGCCCACTCTGAGCTTCAAAACCACTCTTGACAAACCTGTGTGATGTCATGGACGCAACATCCAACTTTATTTACAGTCTATAAGTGACACAAAGAGACACGAACAGCTCAGAGAGCAAGACATTTGTTTAACCTTTTTTTAACATAGTTTCACTTACAGGGTCATTTGTTTCCCATTAGAAGAAAACAGAGCCATTAACTAAAGTCAAACCGCATCAAGTCACATCTGGTTGCTCCTTCACCGATCCCTTGTGGCCTCGATGTTGTCCAGAATCCAGTGGAGGTTGTAGGTAGTGATACTAAGTCGACTTCCATATGTCACTAACATCAGGCTACTGAAGCTGCCAGGACACTATATCTTTATGTCCCACTGTTACACACTTATCAGGCTGTGTTCTTAGTAAGGAACAAGACAGAAACGATTCGGGAATGACCTGACAGATGATAAGTTGTTAATAAGTAGTTCCCTAATGACTAAGACACCAGGATTATAATGATAGTTTAAAGTTAGGGAATGCAATGTGTGTGTGTGTCTGTGTGTGTGTGTGTGTGTGTGTGTGTGTGTGTGTGTGTGTGTGTGGTGATGCTTAAACATGGGCTCAATGATGTGCAGTTGTAAACATTTATTAAAACAGAACAATTTTACATCCATTTTAAATAAATATACTTGTCAGCCACAAACAATATTCAATAAATATTAGTAAATAAATAAAAATATCTTTTGATAGAGACGTTGCAGAGTTTAGATGGTAAGACTTCATCTTTACTTTGGATCTGCAAGAGAAAATAACAACAGCTCTGTTATTGATATTCATATTTTCTCATTCA
Organism: Seriola dumerili; assembly: GCF_002260705.1. Classification (NCBI taxonomy): domain Eukaryota; kingdom Metazoa; phylum Chordata; class Actinopteri; order Carangiformes; family Carangidae; genus Seriola; species Seriola dumerili. The sequence goes on from NW_019174680.1 coordinate 59,085, forward strand.
CTTAAAATAATGGTACAAATGTGTGAGCTATCTATATATAGTACATTCAGAATCAAGACATTTAAAGACAGCATTAAGGGAAAACACATGGAGCTATGTTGGTGGTCTCCGTGGATTTTCTATATTACTAAAAACATTTTTCTCACTATTAATCTTTTTTCTTGGTGACCGTTAAAATAATTTTTCATTATCTCAATGGCTCACAAAAGTTACATCAGTTCAACCTACAGATTGAAGTGGAGTTACTGTAACTTACTGTATCTGCCCACAGTGTTGCAGCCCAGAGAGCTCATGGAGCCTATCCTGTCCATCCGCCGACCAAAGCAGCCAGATGACCTCTTTGACGAGTCGTTGCGGACGCTCTTCAGGTTCTTGGCTGAGAGAAATTCCCTGATTGAGGCCTCATCCAGTCCAGTTTGTGGCTGCTCCTCTACATTCAGACTATCCAGACTGTCCTGCTCTGCAGGGACTCTCTGGTCCACCTCAGTCTGCTCTGACACTGACTCCTCCAGTCTGTGAAGCAGCACCTGCAACATCCACATACACATTAGCTGGGTCACTCTTATAAGAGTGTAGGTCCAATACGGTCAGGTAGTTCATTTTGCTGACATTGCAGCTGTAGCATTAATTGTTTATCAACTTCTCATTACACATATTATTTTCTTAGAACAGTAATTTAACTTCAGTAAGCAGATATCAGATCATATAATATCACACATAGGAAGTTGCTGTTGAGTGACAATCGGCATCTTCATAGTGTCTTTCCTCTGTCTGACATATAGCGGAGCCCCAGAACTCCAACTTTCACATGAGACTCACCTTTAAGATGTCCATGTCAGTGTCAGTCAAGCCGGTGCTGATGGGATACGTGCTGATCAGCTGCAGGTTTAAGATGAGGAGGAAACCGCAGAGAGGAGTGGGAGACAGATGCATGTTTCTCTGTGGGTTCCTGTTGATCCTATCAGTGGGTGGATGGATGCTCTTTCGCTTTTTTGCCTTGTAGCTGTTTGGATGCTGGAGCACACAGCAGCACCCTCTGCTCTTTTATACTTTAGCCTGATACACGTAGGTATGCCAGGAATTGTACTGGCATTCCTGACACCTGATTCTGATAACAGGAGCTGTCGGAAACTGCTCCTTTTAAAGTGTTGTGTCTCAGATATGGGGCATTCGTATGACATAGCCTCTTCCATATGCTACTTAGTTTCAGAAACATACTCCAACCCCCCTCCACACGGGACATTGTTGTCACTGAGCTACGGGAAGTAGTAAACTAACAGACAGTGTGACAGTGTTGCTATATTGAGGGGTGTACGTGATTGTGGTAGGGTAGCCTGCTGGTTTGAAAGGAGGAACCTAATTCAGACTGCCACTCTGCTGAAGGGTCCTCAAAAAAGACACAACTCTTGTCTCTACGGCGGGCTATGACCTCTGACCTCTCTGTAGCAGAGAGCAAGAGAAAAGACTTTGAAACATCACATTATATGAACACTGCCGTCTGACTGGCACTCAGTAGGCTGCATACCTCCGCCAAGGCCAAACAATCCTACTCATTTCAATCAGATCCAAATTATAATATGGATCCAGATTATTATTTGGATCTACACCAAACTGTATAAACTCATAGATCAACAACATAAATTCGTATATGATTTTTACATAAAGATCCAAACTGAGAACTGAGAAATTGACGAAAGTATCAAAAAATGCCCTATCTCAGCGGCCCCCAACCTTTTTTGTAACTTGGACCAGTTTCCAGAAGATAAATTTCTCACAGACCAGTAATCTGCCTGTTTTTGTAATGCCAAAGCACATGTAGCTGCTCTTCTTAACTAAATAAAGGTCTAAGACATGTGCCCTTGCCTTTCATTATCCTGTCAAGTCTCTCTAAAACTGTAGTCTGCCAGTGACGAAGTTCTGTGATATTGTGTTTTTCTGTGTTTTGTGAGCATCACTTTTAGCCACTAATGGAGCTAGAGATACCAATATCAGTCAGACAACTACTGGATGCATGTCATGAAGTTTTGTACAAACATTCATGCTCCCCTCTGTATGAATTGAAATCACCTTGGTAATCCCAAGGATGTTGGATTATTAGACCATGATGTCGGATGTAAAAATGGCACCTATCCAGTCCTATTAGAATAGCTAGCCTGGCACATACACCAAAAAAGTTTCTGGCTTCCAGGTTTATGCAGCCCACTGAATATGTGCAGTAGTGTTACTCCCATCATGCCTCTGGGCTATGAGAATGAGCGAACTGCATTCTGGGTCTGGTGCTGTGCATTCATGCTCCGCTATGTTAGCGGACTGATGGCAACATCAACTATCATTGACGATAATATTCTGAAATCTCTCATTAATTTCTGTTGAGTGTTAATTTATTTGTGATGTTATTGGGGAAACAAGGCAATCATTCAGATTGAAGATTTTGGAACCTAAAATCACATTGGATTCTCCACAATAAATCATAATCATGGATATTTTTTAATGCATCCTTAATGTGACAGATAACTACAACTTGTTAGATAAAGTTATTATTGGAACTTTACAAATAATTTCTTATCTTTTTATATTGAAAACATATTTGTATTCATGTTGTACAGTGCTATAGTTATTTATAATTCGTTTATTTCTCAGACTTTTAAGAACAGTAACTACAGCTGAACTACAATCTCTTTATGTACTAAGAAGCACAAAACTGAAATATATAAATCAATTTTGTGAATTTTAGTGAATCTACTCGAAAGCTGCATCAGAATGAAGTTATTTCAGAAACTTATTTCTCCTTATGCTTTAAAACAGGGAAATCCTTTGATTTTCAACATCATTTGTGGTTTGACACAGCTGGAGTGATACTGTGGCTTTATGGGAGGTGTGGAGCCTGCAACAAGCTTTACACACACATTATGCGCAGAATATGGATCTTTTTCATAGTGACTTCTATAGGAACATAAATCCATGTTAGAGCCAAAACCTGCTGGGGACGGACCAAACCAGATTTTTCATGATGTTCCAGCAGCTGAAAGTAATGATATCTCTGATCTGCCCTCCTGGTGTGTTTGGTGTCGGAGCCGCTGCAGCATGGAGATCAGTCACGTTACTGTGTTTGTTTTTTTTTGTTTGTTTCTTATGAAACATTTGAAACTATTCCTTTAATTAAAATATCACAATTGTCTCAAACCACAATTAAATGGTTCCTCATCTAATACACTGGTTTATTTCATGTGCATTTATCATGACAGTGTTCCCTGTGAAGAAGCTACTTTCAGCTGTGCCCAAGAAACAAAAGCACAGACTCAGATATTATGCAAAATAATTATTTTACTAGAATACAATCTATTACAAGGCAAGTCTACATTATCCAACAATAAAATAATAAATAATAAATACATTTACAATAATTTATTATTTAACAGCTCACATATGAAAAAGAAATCACAGTTCTGAATGAGAACCATGGACAGAGGAGACTGAGTAGCCGGCCTTTAAACTGTCAGTCAAAGCTGTGCGAGTGTGAGACGAGCTCCGATGCTGGTTCTGGTCTCAGTGAAGATCCATGCCTGTCAACAGAACAAAACACACATTACTACACCATATTATCACTGTTTATTACAGTTTGATGTCTGAATTATACACAACTGCTGCTGCACCGACGCCTGAAGCAACGAGCCACTGAACCTGCAGCTGCTCAGATGCTCAGTGGTTTCTGTCAGTGTGATGGAGCAGCTACCTGAACTGAACTTGTCTCTGTATAAATAAATACAAAAAGTTTCCAATACATTTTCATTTAAGTATAATTAACTAAAATGAATCATCACAGAAAAGAATTCATGGACGATTTTGACAGATTCTTAAAAAAGCATTTGCTTCATGTGCTGATGTGCCTTTATGTTCATGCTAAATCATAACAGACTATTTGTTTTTTTCTGCTGAGCTACCTTATATTTAATCTGTGAATTTGTAAAAGATGATTTTCACTACAAATTAAACATTCAAATGAATATGTTTTTCTAGTTGTGTATTATATTAACAAATCATACAAGGCTATGAATGTACAATAACTGTGATAATTTTTCTGCATTTATGTATTTTCCCATACAAAAATGTAATTTATGTACACCTCTGAAGTAAAAACATTGACATGTACATATATGTAAAAAATTATAGATGAAGCCTATTAGAAATTTGAACAATTTTATACATTAACATACAGTATGTTGAGCCCATATAAATGAATGTTTGTGTACATGCTTTTTTGTAGACATCTGTTACATAGATATGTATCCATCCCAAAGCTTGTCAATATATATCAATATTATCTTTGTAAATATAAAAGATAGACTTGTACGTTTAAAATTAATAAGAAAAACATAAACATATAGAATTTGAATGTGTGCTGTTTTAATTAACTTAAATTCATTATATGGATATTTCCAAAATATATGCATACAAAAATCATATGTTATGAACTTATATTTCATATATCTCAGGAGGATACACACACACACACACACACACACACACATATATATATATACACAGACACACATATACATACTAAATCACATCTCTCCCTGGTTCCTACCTTCAGCAGCCCAGCCCGCTGAACGAGCCGATTCTCTCCAAGCGGACACCGAAGCAGCTCCTCAGCCCGCCCTTCTTGTACCGACTCCACGAGCGCTTCGAGGTCCTCATGAGGTCTTTGAAGAGACGCGCGAGGACGTTTTCTTTAACCGCCAGTGCCGAGTTGCTGGGGTCGGACGAGTCCCACGACTGAACACCGAACACCGACTTGTCCGTGTCTCCATCTCTCCCCTCCACCTCCGCTTCCTCCGAGGAGTAATATGGCGCAGCGTTGACCTCCTCCTCTAGGAGCTGCTTCAAACTCTGCGGGAGAAATGGACACAGGAAGTTTAACTGACACCTGCTCAACACACCGAGCTTCACTAACGCTACTGCTCGCGCACAGGAAACACACAACGATGCAGGCCACAGTGATGCACCAAGTGTGTATCACCTCTAACACACTAACTAGCTAGCAACATCATTATTCAATACACTGACTTTATTGTTACACAAACCACAAATTTATCATCTGATATCTTCAAGTCATTGTAGTGTCTCTGAAATGTTGAATACAGCCAACAGTCATTTTGGCACCAGGTGAAGGACCAGATGAAGGTGAACTTGCCTGTAGATCAGAAATAGGTTTGGCTCCAACGAAATTAAGCAGTAACAGTAGAGACAAACAGCAAACGGAGACATTTGGGTTCATTTTCTTTTTGCAGTTTTTGGCAGTACAGACGAGCTGGCGCGCGCTATCAGTCCTCTGCTCCTGTGCCTCGCGCTCCTCTGGCTCTCCATCTGCGAGCAGGTGCTGCCTTTATACATGAGCATTCCGTCACGAGGTCTGAGAAAATTAACGGAGCGTGACTAATGTTCATCCACGTGGGAGTATAGACTAACCTGAGTTTTGAAAACCGGGACTGAACGTGTCCACAGGTTCAAACTCCTCTGAACCTGTCGGACCACATGATTGAGGACTCTGAGGTGTCCGGCTGCTGCGGCTCGGTCCAAACACCACAAAGTCAAACTGAAACTGAACATCTTCTATGGGTTTACCTGGTTTACTAACAGGACTTTTTTTTTTCTCAAGTTACTGGCATCTGTGAGCCAGAAGGTGAACTCTGTTGCTGGAGTCAATTTTAAAGTCCTTTCTTTTAAAATACCTAAGTATTTAAAAGTTTTTTTTTTTCATGTCAACACATTGTTGTACTGTTTTTACCTAGAACCAGGGTTGGAGTTACAAGGGGATTGGGTGGGTTTGATGCCCCTGATTGAGACTGTGGTTATAGCTCAATAAAAACTCTAAACGCTTCACACTTTGTGCTCTTCAAAACACTCACCTGAGCACATCAGTTAACCTTTGGTGCAAAATGCTTCAACCAACAAAGCACTTTATATTTAACACAAAAGTGTCGCTCCCGTAACTATAACATACACTCTCTCCATAAGACTCCCCTGTCTCTCAACGAACTAAAATCATTTTTAAAACACATATACTGTGTTTGCCTTTATGTGTGTATCCAGATATTTCAGGCCAAGCACCTGAAGAAACTTTTGACCTGTTCCTTTGATGTGGTAAATCTACAGTAAACGGTAAATTAATGTTTTACTGTATGAAACCAAGAATAATGATGTTTACTGTCTTAAAAAACTATATATGATAAATTAGCAGTATTATTTTGGTGAGATTCACTGCGTTTGTTTTCAGTGCAATATACTGTAGTTCAGAAAAATACAATACAATCAATTACTCAAAATACATCACAATCAATAACAACAAAGAGCAATCTTTTCCCTATATACAGTAATTTGCACATATATTGTCAGCCTATCTGCTGTTGAAGATTTTCATCAGCATCACACTGAATATTTTCTCCTGTCATACACGATGGGAAAATCTCCTCAACTACATCCATATTTCTCCTGTATACATGCACACTTCGATTCAAGTTTGACCACTTTTGTATAGATGGTGACAAGACTGCATAACTGAATAAACCTTTTGCTAAAATCATAATAATCTGTCTCATTTCAAGCATATGGTTCGATGGTTTTATTTCCATCCACAGTGATCTGAAGTTTTCTTGAGGTTTTGAACTGAACGTTCCTCTAAGTGAAAAAAAAACAGACATGGTGTTGAGACAAGTGACTAACCAATTTCTACAACATTACATTACACACTGCTAAAGACAGACACACTATGTGCACTGAGGAATTGTGGGATACTGGACTTTGGTAATAGAAACTGAAGTAAATCTGAGAAAAGACAAGTGAGTTGCTCATTGTTCTCCAGATGAGACAATAACTGATTAAACTACAGAATATCACACTGTAAGGATCCAGTGTGAATCTGGATTGACATCTTTTATTTGTTTTGTCTTATTTTTTCTTATTTGTTGGGGTGAGGGCAGCGGTCCCTGAACACACCCCTGACCTACAGGATCTCTGCAGAAACAGTGAAATTAAAGTCTTTCTCTGCTGTTTTTGCTACTGACTGTGAACATCAACAGTTGCTGTCATGTTCCTCTGTCTCTTCCCTCAGAAATGAGATACACACACATGGAGGTGGAGGTGGTGAAAATTAAGACTAATTTGGTGTGAGTTGTCGTGCTGTGTGTGTGTGTGTGTGTGTGTGTGTGTGTGTGTCGGTGTGTGTCGGTGTCGGTGTCGGTGTCTGTGTCTGTGTGTCTGTGTATATACACACACATGTTCCCCAAACCCTCCCAACCCCAACTGCCCTGCCATCATCCAGACAGGTACCAGCGGCAAATAATGAGCGATTAGCCCTGGACCCTGTGAAGCTGAGAGCACTGTGTGGAGGTGGATGACGGCTAATTGACATTTCAGCAGCTTCTCAACTGGAGAGCTATCATATGAAATTGACTCAGGCCTCAGGGCAGCCGTGAATGTTCCAAATGATTTTTATGGAAAGAGTCTGAGCTCTGCTGGTTCTGTCTCACAGAGACAGATGTGATGCTGTCAGACAGATGCAGCTGAGAATGGCATCTTTGTATTTAAGTAAAATGAGCAGTGGAGAAGGACATATTTAGATTTATTACTTAAGTTAAAGCATCAATACCACACTGTAAAAAGCAAAAGTCCTGTATTAAAATGATCTGTATAGTAAAAACCCAGAAGAGCAAGAGGTTAAGTATTGAAGGCAAAAGTGCACATACACTGCTGTAACTGGTCAGATGAAGCAAACTTTACAAAACAAAAGGTTATAATAGTTTTTTTAAGGCAGATTTACTAGTTTAGTTTATTTTTTATTCTATTTTTTATTAGTTTCAGTGTTACTGTTAGTTTTATTTTGTAATATGGGAGATTTGTCAGGGGCGAGATTCAAAAAGGTCAGAAACAGTATTGCATAATAAAATGTTTTTAAAATGTCTTCACTGAGGGCAGATGAACAACCACAAAAGACAATGATTAAGTACGTTTGTGTCATTAACCAGAAACAACAACAGTACTTAACATGTAGATATGGGCACAAATATGCAAAACAGTCGACACAAGATTCAGCCTTAAATGCAAAATGTGTGTAATTATGTTTCTGAGGTGAGATGCAGGTCGAGTCAATCTGAGAAAAAAACATGAAAGAACTTAAATACCAAACCCCCTAGAGATTAGATTAATTTATATGAAACTACTCAAAATGAACTCATCAGTGAACTGGACTGTCCAGCACTAGTCATAGGAGCTGCTGCTGTGGCTCATTATTGCAATTTATTAACAAAAGAGAGCCAATCAGCTTTAAGATACTGCTCCATCTGACACAGCTAGATAGATTTCATATCCACCCAAAATACAAAAACTAAATACATTTTCTCTCTTTTTTTTTTTTTTTTTTATAAAGCCTCGTTTTTATTATATTTCAGTTGATGAAAATGTTTGTTCACATCTACTTTTTTTTATTTCATTAGTTTTAGTTAAGGATAATAACCTTGTTTCATATTCTGGATGGTCCAGAAGTGATGAAGTCAGTCCTTTGTTGGTACTTTTCAGTTTATGAAATTAGTGTGTTTTCAAAGATTTTGACATTGTTCTGAATAACATTTATTTACTTGCATTTCTGAGCCTGAGTTTCAGCTGACGCTCTGTTATAATGACGACAAGTAGCGACAGTATTTTAATCAGCTGATGGTCCAAAGTGCCCTGTAGGTCTCTGCAGCCTCAGAGGAACTGAGCCGTGGAGTATGCTGGTTTTCATGACTGACATTTAAACCTCTCAGGCAGTTAGATGAAGAACGTGCAATCCACCCTCACACCGGTTCCCCTTCATTAAAGGCCTTAATTAGAACATAAGCACCTCATCATCTAAATGATGGAGCTTGCTGAACTATGGCGAAGAACTCTGAAATGAGAGACTACATAGTGACGTCAGTATTGTCTGCCAGACACCACAGCAGTGATTCCCAGAGGCAAGTCCTTCAGGAGGAACTCCCCAGTGCAACGACTGCTAGTGTAACCATTTTACTATAAATGACAGAGCTGTAGTAGAGTTGTAGTTTCTTCCAACACTGTAGAATACAGACTAAACAAGGCTTACGTCTGCACTCTTATGTGGCTCTTGGGATGGAAATGTCTTTGGTCCAGACTGAAATACTGGATCTCATGAAATACTGTTGCCATGAAATTTTGTATGGACATGGTTTTTCCTCCAGTGCCACCAGCATGCTGACATTTGTAGTTTTGTGTGGAATGTCTCAACAATTATTGAATGGATTGGGTGGATAATTTGGTACAGACAACCATATTCTTCACAGGAAGAGTTATAATCACAGTTTACTAGCACCATTTGTCCAATACTCATGACCAAATGGGTTGTTGAATTTTTATAGTTTTTTGATTTGTGCAGTGCCCCAAGAACATTTCAGTGTTTGATGCAGAGGATGTTTGGAGATCAGCAGATCACCAGTATCAATCACTGCTTTTTTACAATGACTGGAGGTCATCCAGGGCTGGCGCGAAAAGAGCTGGAGAGAGGGTCAGAACAGGTACTGGGTTTTGCAAGGACGTTTCAGAGTGGACAGAGCTTCGAGGCTGGCCTACAAAGACTTTGCACGCCACCTCATATTGGAGATCAACACTAGCCACTAGCCACTAGCCACTGGAGACAAAGCGTGGTGTTAGGCCTATAGCTTATGTCCACTGAGCACAACATGGCCAACTATATTTCCATGAAGTTGGAAATTCTTGCACTCAAGTGGGCTATTCAACTCAACTGGGAGCCATAGAGCACCGATGTGCTGCCCAGCTTGCTGCTTAAGTATCGATAAGGTCAGAGCAATAAGAATGCAGATACTTTCCCAGCAATATATGTCAAGTTCAAGCTTGGCTGAACATGCTCTGCCTGGTACTTTGGTCCCAGTGCCCCTTCAGCAAGCCCCACGTCTGGACTTGAGGGCATCTACGACTCTGAGTCTCTACACCAGGAACATGGTCATCGGGACACTGAGTGGCCCACTCAATTGGTGCAATGTCTGGAATGTATTTGGACATAAATCAGTGGGCCCAAGAGTGTGAGCATTGCCAAGTTGCAAAATTTGGAACACTTTTATGAAAACCCCATTTGATTTTTTTTAATGACCCTTCCAGACTAAAGGAATATAAATAATTGAGATACAGACAAACGGACTGGATCGCTGGAGACCAAGATGGATAGAGTGAGCTGTCAGATGCTTCAGTCAATGATTGTGTGTTTTTAAAACTCACTGAGCAAAGCCCAGAGTGCAGCTCACTCTCAGCAGAAGGCTGATCTGATCACAAGTGGACAGTCCCAAGTACAGGCGTGAACGCATCCAAGATGCACTGAGGGCGCATTTGAGTTCCGATCACTCAGACCACATTTGGAGGTGGTCTAGGCCTCATGCGGCCACACTCTTTTAGCAGTGTGAATGCAAATGCGTCCTGGGCCACATTGAAGGACCGCCTACTCTACTGACGTCCCCTACCACAGTCTAATTAGTCCCGCCACAGCTTCATAACGAACCGGAAATACTTTGCCACTACAATATCCTTTCACACCATTACATCAGTCAATATTAAGAGCTTACGTCAATGTGTGTTTAAATGGGTTAGTGTGAGAAAAGGGTGAGACATGCTTAAATGTAATGTTTAACCAACAGCATCACCTGTGGCAGACACAATATGACACATTGCTAGCATGCTAATGACAACACCAAGGATGGCAATAACTCATAGATATGACACATTTTCCGACACTATTTGGCCCCAGTGTTGAGTGCTGTGTGGTGTAAGCAGGGAATGTGGCACCTGATAAATGATGGGACAGAGACAGACAGTCACAGATACTCATCGGTGCCATCCTGTCAACACCGTTACAGCACCTCCCCCTCTACACAGACTATCACCAACACACTGAACTGGCTGCTTGAGCAGAACATCATTCCGCTTTTTAAAGAAACATTAAGAGTTTCTCTGAAAAGTTTGTCTTTTACGCAATGACGGTGTAATATGTGTAACTCATTACCTGTAGTGGTGGATTAAAGAGCAGCTGGAGAGAATTGCTTTATAGAGTAACCGTGGGATCTTCTCAAACCTAATAGATTATCCATTATAACACATCATATTCATACATCTATGTCTAACTTCTAGTTAATGAGGTACTGATGAGGTGATCACATATCTTATTGAACAAGGAAGAATATTATTTAAGTGTAAAGCTATAAATGGTCATCATTATCCTCTTGTAATAGGAACAGTGGGGTGGCAGTGCTAGTATCCCAAAAGTAATTGGACTCAAAAAAAAATAACAACTGACAATGTCAAAAGAGTGTGAACGAGAAAAAGAAGGGTCCAACTCTTCAACTGGCAGAGGGATACAGTGAGCATCAGTTATTCCATCCTTAAAATTTCAAAAGACAGTGGTTCACAAGAACAGGGTCAAGCAGGAGACACTGGGGGCAACAAAGCTACGCACAGGGGCGAACACAACTCTCCACTGACTGGGACGACAGCCAGCTAATTCGAATGTTGCTCAACGAGCATAGGATGACAGGAAGTGACCTACAAAAAGAGCGGCAAACAGCAGCAGGTGAAGTGCATTCTAGTGCAAAACTCTTCATCAGTGAGGAGTAAGACCATCCTCTCTGATGAGTCCGGTTTACAGCTTTTCCCAACACCTGGTTGTCAAATGGTTAGAAAACTAGATGTTGGGCAAAGCTGAAAACGCTAAAGACCTGGAGAGGCCTACGAGCCACAGTGTCTCACACTCACTGTGAAATCTGGTGGAGGATCAGTGATGATCGGGGGGTGCTTGGCAGATTTGTCTGTGTGAAGGATGCATAAATCAAGCATGGGAGGTTATACCGGAAGAAAAATCTGCTTCCTTCAGCTTTGACAATGTTCCCCAAATCTGAGGACTGTTTTTCCAGCGGGACAATTGCTCCATGCCACATAGTCACTGCGATAGCCAACCCTATCTACGGACCTGAACCTGATTTAAAACACCTGGAATGTGATCAAGAGGAAGATGGATGGTCACAGGCCATCAAACAAAGCTCAGTGGTCTAAAGTTACCCAACAGCAATGTGAAAGACTGATGGGCTGCATGCCAAGACGCACGCAAGCTGTGACAGAAAATCTGGGTAATTCCACCAAATACTGATGCCTGGACTCGTCGTGAGTTGAAACATTAGTCCAGTGTTGTTTAAATTTAGAACAAATAAAGAATAAAACAAAAATGTTAATTTTACTCAAACATATACCTATAAATAGTAAAACCAAAGTTTCTTTTCCGTCTAACCTTTCCCTTTCTGTCTGACCTCCCTTCGGTAAACAGCTCACTCATTTCCATCTTCTGGTAATCATTGACAACTTTGCCAAAGATAGCAGTCAGAGCTGGCCTCTGTAAACAATGAGGCAGATCCAGTTGACTTGTTAACTTGTCGGCAGAGATGAAATGCTGGAATCACTGCGGGCTTGTGGTTATTTCTGAATTGCACATATCGAGGATATTCCATGTTGGCCTAATCATTTTCCTGTAATAAGACCGGAAGGAAGGGTCAGGGAGGAAATGACGAGGCTCTTGCTGTCAGCTGCATCATGCCTTCCTCCTCTGTTTAACATCAGTGGATCTAACCAGTTATCCCATTGAGGGTCAGGGGTCTGAAACCTGCATTCAGTCCACAACAGTGCCAACACACAAATAGACAAACATATTCACACTCACATTCAGACCTACAGGCAGTTTAGAGGTTTCACTGAAGTCTTGGGAGGAAACGCACATATAAACAGGGAGAACATTAACTTCACACAGGAAGCACTCAGACAGCACAGCATGGTCAGGCTCAATCTCTGTGCAGTCAAAAACATTTTCTGTCACCATCCAGTCATCCTATCAGGGTTCATTTTAAAAGAGGAGCCACAACACTTCTGCACAGGGGGCTGTAAATTCACTGTAGATTCACCCTCACATACTTCCACGACCCACTGGCCCGTCCACGGTACCAGTAGAAGGTTCTGAACGTGTTCTGACCGAGTAAAAGCTTAAACGTTTTTTCAACATAGACAGGCTGTACCTCGTTAGAACGGTTAAAGTCTCTAGTATTCAACTATTCAGTTCAGTTTGCGCCAACCAGAAGCACAGAAATGTGATTCATTAATATCTACCAGGATTGTGTACCAGCTGAGCGTGGTGACTGCCTACTGTTTAGACGTATAGAACAAAGATTCTCTCTCCATTCCTCTGTTGTTTATATTCCTTCAGTCCGTCAGGGTCCACAGATCACAAAAATCAATAGGGTTCCTATTAAAAGTATTCCAGGTTATAGATATTGTCACGTCCATTTGTATTTTTATTCTTTTTCTTTTTATTCTTCTTCTACGTGTTTCTTGGTGGATCGCAAACCAGCTTTATAGGTGCATACCACCACCTACTATGTCAGAGTGGGTAGTGTCATAGCTTTAGATCAATTCAATACTGAAAAAAAAACTATAAATAAATAATAATAATAATATTGGTTCTTACACCCTATCTCGTAAACCTGCCTATATTATATTCCCTAACAATCCTCTTCTGATTTCCCTGAAATTCTGTCTTGTGCTCAATAATGATTTCAAACTCCAATCCTGCATCAAGTACTATTCTCCTTAATCTCTCCCTCTCTGAATTATGTTTATTACATGATTATATGTTCTATATCTTCCAGAGTGTTGCACCACTGACAAAGATCTGTTTTAACTGTTCCCCATTATTTATAAACTGGATTTAAACCATGCATTCCCAAGTCTTAATCTTGTTATGATAACCTCCTCTCTGCAGTTACGATACCTTCCTTTAAATCGTTTCACCTGAACTGTGGATGAACTGTGGGGCAGCAGTGAAAAAAACTAGATGTAGAAGTATTGCATGCAAAACAAGCACATTTTGAGAAAAACTAGAAATTTTACCTTTCAAATGACATCTTATAAATGCATTTTGTCCTGTAAGCTTATTACATTTACATATGCAAATAGATGCAAATTAGGTTTAAAACAGGTGGGCTCTAAGAAGTGGGTATTTAAGGAGAGCTCAACACACTGCAACCTAAATCCACAATATGTAATTTTCTGCTGCTGGGGGTCTTTCAGTAAAAACAATAACAAAAGACAGCGTTCAGTGACGTCGTGAAGTAGCGTGGGATCATGAGAGTTGTTGTTTTCACCACCACTACCGTCATTACAGTCAGTTAGTCTCGCCATCAGAGAGACTGAGCCACATGTTTGAGCCTCAGTCACACTCAGATGAGAAGTCTGTTGTGACCAAAATGTTTGCTAGCGTTAGTTCTAGCTTGGCTTAGCTTTCCTTTGCAGAGGAAGCACTCATCTGTAGCTTTTCGATGAGAAGTCAGGTGACTGTGTGTTCTTACACCTGATTGCAGGGAGAGTCAGACCACCTCCAGATGTGGTCTTGTTGATCTGATTATCCTGTTTCAGATCACATGTTAATTGGAAATAGGGTCAGAACAATTACTGTATCAACTCCACATTTTAGCAGGTGATAAATAAACATTTCAGCACTTTTATCACAAAAGTAAAAGAAGATTTAAAAAAAAAATGCTCAACTTCACCAGCAGACATGTTCAGAATCACTCTCCTGTTCACTCCTCTACTGTTCCCTAAACATGCTGTAACTTCCTCAGATAAAACAATGATTTGCGAAATAGTTAAATGTAGAAAATTCATCAAAATTCACATTACATGCATTTACTTTCACACCTGCAGTAGTCAGTTTTGCTGTTCACCGTTTCACTGTGCAGAAGGATGAGGGTTAATTGCCTCATCTCAAGTCACAGCATTTGATATTTACAGTTTTGACACTCCAGGAGTCCCATTTCCTCTAGTTCCTCATCTTTGGATGCTTCATCAAAATTCACCACCAGATCTGTAGCCTCCCAGCCATCATTTCCAACAGTAAACTACATGGTCTAACTTCAGTGTCACTCCAGTCCACCTTACTTGTGGCAGAAGAACACCAGTTTAACCTCCATGGCATCCATCAGGCCTGCTGTCTATTCCTAGACTGAGCCCAGACTCCCACGCCATTACATCACGCTTTCCCCTTCCCACCGGCTGTGGAAAGACTAGTGTACAAATGTTGTAAATGTGACCCCTCTAATGCCACCCTTACACAGATAAGGCTATTTTCACACAGCGAGGACTTGTGTCTTATATATTTAGCCTTAGTTCACACTATTTTTAAACACAGATCACTTAAGAAAAGGAGGTAGTACTTTTTCAGTTGTTACTGGATCAAGTGTTGATATTTATTTTTTACTACTGTGTAATATATAAGATAATAAAAGAAATCATTATGACAGCCTTTGATTGGGTCAGTGTATTCAGATATCCACTCTCAGGTTACTAAAATGAGTCATATAGCTCTGTCAGCTACAGTCTTTGTGGTGGCTTCTAATTAACGCTGAGCTGTTGTTCAGTGATGGCTTTGATAAGTGTGTCAGAGGCTTTCATTCTCAATAGCTGTGCCTTTAGCTCACGGCACTGGGAATAAGATGCACCGATATTTATTTCACACTTTCCTTTGTTTCATCTGGTGGAGCTGGCGTCAGTGGGCCAAGTTGTTTTTTAAGCTGTTTTTCTTTTTTTATGTTGTCACAAAACAATTTGTAAATATTCTGAGGACAAATGCAGCACATCATATTGAATCAACATGCCAGCAATAACTCCACCGGTTAATCAAAAAAGTTCACCCCTTGTACAGTTTTGATGAAGGAGGAAATTAGCTATACAGACCAAAACTGTTTTCTGTATCATCATTTTGGAGCCACACTCCACTTCCGCACTGGCTTCATTTTTTTTGCCTCTTGGTTTAAAGGCATCCAGACTGAGGGACGTGAGGTCATTCTTTGACATGTTCAGGTAGATCAGTCCCTTCATCACACTGAAATCAACGCCTTTCCTCGCCACAATTTTGCAGTGCTGCAAGTGCAAGGACACAACCTGGGCAACACCAGGGAAGCTGTTGCCAGGGATGTAGTGGAAGTGGTTGCCACACAGGTCGAACAGGCGAAACCGCACAATGTCTTTCTATGAATGTGCTGGAAATGGCAAAAAGTCATCAATATTTCACTGTTTTCCTTTAATTCTATTTATATATATATTTATATTACCAATAAGTAATATATCTGATACTGCCAAACAATGTGAAATACAATGATTTTAACAATGTGTATGTGGAGAGTATGCCAGACTGGAATCAGTTTCAAAAAGTGTTTTTGTCCAAAGCAAGAAAACACCATCAGAATATGTTCCAGTGTGTAACTCTACGTATGCCTCCAAGACATAGTTCTCACTCAGATGCAAAGAGCTGCTTACAATGTCATTAAAACCTCTTTAGCGCCCCCCTTTCCCCACTGCTGGCCTCCTACTGCGTCCTGACAGTTATCAATGGCATTACCTCGGGCTGCCAGGACCCCCACAGTCACTAATGCAGTGGCAACAACGCACAAAGAACAGAAAGGAACCCAGTGTCGACATGAACTTACACAAAGACTCTGCATTCATAGAGGTGAAACACTAATCTGATTCCAGTGAGTCCCTGGGAAGCAATTTAGAGTTTCTCCACAGAAACCTGATGATGGCATGAACAACACCTCCAACAGTCCACCTGTGAATAATTATCTGCTCATTTGAGCAGTTATGAAAAGCGCATGGGAGCATTAAACCTGGTGCTGTATGTGACTGACAGAGCCATGGTTACACCTTGATAATGGATCGTGTTGTTGGGCTTTATATTTGCGTTCTGAAAGTGTCCTCGACTGGCCCAGACCAAATGGATGTCTCCCTCCAGGGGCCCCAAACTGGTTTCTGCAGCAGTAATTTTGCTTGGGAATATTTGTCATAAAGCACAAGATCAACTGACATGATAAATGTAATGATGAATGATGAGCTAATGATTGGTTGTCAGCTCAGCACTGTGGTGGGGGAGCAGTCCTCCTCTGAGCCTCCACTATCAATGTATTAACTTTGATAATGAACTTTGATACCAATCTTATTTTGAACCCATTTTGAGACTGAAGCTGCTTTGATCAGAGCCCCATGCAGTGACTGGCCAGGGTTTTATATTTTTTGCTCCCATATCGCACTGTACACTGTATAATGGATGGTTTATTATGCAGGTGAAGGGCTGGTTGCCTTCGCTGTGTTTTGGTTGGGCTCAGTGTAGCCAGGCAGCTCAGGTAAATGCTAAAATGATAATTTGTTAAGAAGCTTCTTATTTTTATAATAATTCCTCTGATTCGATTCGACACACTGACACTATTGATGCTCCAGTTCATTTTCTGATCCTTCTAAACAATAAATTATTTTATTTTACCAAACTGCAGTGGTGTTATGTTGCTTCCCAGATTGTAATGTGTATATTACTAGATTCAACTGCACCACAAATCTGGGACCAGCCAGTGTTCCAGCAAAGCCCTATACACACTGTACATGTAGGAGGAGGAAAGGGGGGTTGATAGGGCCCTGGCAGCTCATTTACACCCGACTGCCCCCTGGCAGGTTAGTGTGGCCCTGACGGTGTGGCCTGCAGAGGGCTGAACCCTTGTGGACTGACTGCACCTCCTCCCAAAATAGCATGTATACCATGTTCCCGCCCCCGGGCATCACACAGACCAAAGTCACTCAGTGCTCCTCGTCGACTCTAAACTCTGAAGTTCAGAGGCTGCAGTTTGTGTTTCACTTAAACACGACATGCAGGTTTGCAAAGGTTCCCAAAAAACCACCTGTAGTGATGAAGTTTGATGACTGGCCTCATTATTTATTTACCTTTTAATCCTATTGTGATTCATTCACTCACAAACTAAACTTTACCCACTATGCATGACTATCAAAAATATTATTAATACATTTTATTTACAGATATTCAAAGAGGCTTCACACAACAAATTAAAGGAATAATACTAATGCTCACAGTAATAAACACTGTGATATTACTGTCTGAAGAAATCAGAATAAAAAAATCATAGGAACTGAAAGAAGCAGTGATGAGCAGCTTTGTTTTCACGTAATTTAAAACCCTCATTTTCAAACCAGTTTGTGCAAATATTACAACTGTAAAGAAATCTGAATATTTTCTTTCTTTCTTTCTTTCTGAGCATGAGACAAGGTGAGTCATTAATCAATCTCATGTCTATGTTAATTACATAGCTACAGTCAGGAGGCAATTAGCTCAGTTTAGCGTAAGGACTCCAGCAACCCAGCCAAGTACAGACAAGAGACAAGCGGGACAACTGCACTATGACAGTTTCTGGTCACTGCGATTCTTCCCTCTTCCCTCACCGAAGAGATCCATTTATAAACACAGTCCTCACTCATTTAAAGTTGATCTGATGTTAACGAGGCTTCAGTGTTACTGTGTTTCTAGTGGAGACATGGAAACACAAACAGGGACGTTCACCCACTTGACTTGGCTAAACCAGAGCCGTGAATGCTCCCGGTGGCTTCACGTAAAAAGGAAGGAGAGAAGAGAGAGGAAGGAACCTGTTCCTCACCACTGAAGACAGGAGGAACAATTACAGCGTCAGAAATGACACGTGAGTGCTGTTTTAAGAGAGACTTGAAAAATGTGA
Source organism: Seriola dumerili (assembly GCF_002260705.1). Lineage (NCBI taxonomy): Eukaryota > Metazoa > Chordata > Actinopteri > Carangiformes > Carangidae > Seriola > Seriola dumerili. The sequence goes on from NW_019174680.1 coordinate 77,747, forward strand.
ACCTGTCCTGTTTATCAGGGACCTAAGGCAGGGTTTGAATTATAGGGGGATTGAGGGGTTCACAGAAGCAGGCGCCTGCTCTGTGCAAGGTTCCCTTCCACCCTGGAGAAAGAGTCGACCCCCATGATTGTCATTGTATAATTCACACTTCAGGGACCCAAGGGTGTTGAAGGAGGAGCAACATAATATAAATATACTGAGGTGAGGATCATACAGTTTCCTAAAGGAGATTCTCCAGCATCTTCATCAGCCAGCGAGGAACAGACCGATGGCTGCTGTGCGTCCGATGAACATAAACAGGCCAAAGGGTGCAGCACATGTTCCCGAAGAAATTAAATGATGGATTAACCTGTTTTTTTCGTGTCTCACATTTGTTGAAGCCAGGTTACAGCCACAGTGATGCAGTCCGGAGCGCCAGACATCCAAACATGTTGTTTCTCATTTAGCATCATTAAAAAGATTATATAAGCAAAGAAGACAAACAAATGGAGCGCGGAGAAGGTGGCGAGTCAGACAGAAAGCCTGTTCTCCCTAATCACTGCGGCGCTGCAGTCATCACGCTGTCCCCCCTTGTGACAGTTTTATTATCAGAGTTGGTATGCAACACAAGAGTCATTTTCCCCTAATGATCTCAGGCACCTTCCACACCTCAGGACAAGTGAGTGTGGCTGACATAAGTGGAGAGAGGGAGGGAAAGGGGGGGAGGAGAGAGAAAGATAATATATAGAGGGAGGAAAGAACAAAAGAAGAGAAAACTGGAACTGAACAATACTAATGAGAGTTACCACTGTAAGTAAAGTACAGTGGTAAGAAAAAGTCAGTGAAGCCTCTGGACTGACCTGGTTTCTGCTTTAACTTTTCAAAGATTGTGATCTGAGCTTCATCCAAGTCACAGATGTAGACAAACACAGTGTCTCTAAATTAATATAACACAAACAATTGTAATCTTTGCTGAACAGGAACATTAAACCTTCACAGTGCTGGTGGAAAAACTAAGTGAACCTTGGATTTAATAACTGGTTGAACCTCCTCTGAAACCAGCTCCTCCAGTAGCTGCTGATCAGAGCTGCTCATTGTTCAGGAGGAAGTTTGGACCATTCTTCCCTATAGAGCTGCTTCGGCTCAGACAGACTCTCAGGATGTCTGGTGTGATGTTCGGCTCTCTACAGTTCACTCCTCAGCATCTCTACTGGATCAAGGTCTGGGCTCTGACTCGACCACTCCAGAAGGTGGGTTTTCCTTGTCTGAAGTCGCTCTGTAGTAGATTTACTTTGATATTTAGGGTCATTGTCCCGCTCATCACCAGTTTCTACTGATTCCTCAATGATTTGAGGAGAGGTAGACGGTTATATATCTAGACCCGGCCAATGCGTATGGGTCAGTTCGCCTTTTGAGCCTGTCTCTACATCTCAGATGACATCAAGGCCGTGGTTATCAGCTACTTCCACCATATGCACATGGTGCTTTGTGCAGGCAGCAGAAGTATCTCCTAGCATTTGAATTCATCGTGATTGAAGCATGGCATGGCTTCCTCCAATAAGGAGCTCTACAGATGACATTACTTGCTCCGCGCATGCCCACGCTCCTGAAGAGGCAGGATGAGCTGATCACCCGGGCAAAGATCAAATTCAAGCCACACAAGTCAAAGAGTCTTTCTTTGTGGAGAGAGGAGCAGAACGATGGGTAGGACCATCTTCACGGTTCAGCCTTATGTCAGGAGTGAGATTTTAACATCAAAGTTTGTTTAAACAGTGAAAAACATAAAAGTCTTACTGTGATGCCGAAAGAAACACAATCCATACAGGTGTGACAGGAAATCCGAAGTCCAGAAAAACAAGATCCAGAACTCAGGAACTAAGAAATGGGAGCACAGGGACTAAATACACACAAGGAAGGCAAGGATGATTTATCACAGGTGAAACACATTAGGGCGGGGCAGCCAATCACCAAGGAGGGAAACACAAGACAAAGACAGGAAGTAAAACTAACATGAGACACACAAGGGAATCTACTTGAAAATAAAACAGGAAATAAAACAAATGTCCAAACATAAAGTGTCCATCAAGAAAAAAACCATGACACCTTACAGTTCAACTTTAGTCTCATCAGCACATAAAACATTTCCCAGTAGTGTTGTGGAGATTCAAGCTGCTCATAGACAAACTTCAGGTCAGTGATGTTTTTTGGAGAGCAGCAGCTTCCTCTGTGGCGTCCATGCTCCGTTATCCGTGATCCGTGATCCGTGATCCGTGATCCGTGTGTGGTCGAGATGTGAACCAGCTCCAATGATTCCTTTAAGCCTTGAGCTGTTACTCTGATCTTCTTTGTTACGTTACTGATCATCTGTGTTGAGATTTTGGAGTCATCTTATCTGGACGTCCACTTCGAGGGAGAGTAGCCACAGAATGAATCATCTCCATTTATAGGCAGTTTGTTTCTGACTGTGGACTGATGATCTAAACACTTTGAGATGACTCTGTAACCTTTTCAGCTTCATGCTCATCAACTCCTCTGAGATCTTTGTTGTGAGGTTCACATCAGCTCATGTTTCTCTAAATGTTTGAGTGTGTTTTTATAAGTCAAAGTGTCTCTAACACACACCTCCGATGTAGTTTCTCTGACTGGACTCGAGGGGCCAGAGGCATGAAACTCAGTGTGTGCCACAACTTATCTGGCATGGCACAGAAAGGAAAGACAAGAAAGAAGTGCAAATTCTGGTGAATTGATCCATAGAGTCTATTTATAACACCCACAGTGTCATCATTTGCTGTGACGTCTTAATCAGGCCACCAGACTGACTGATTAGTAAATATTGAAATAGTATTGAAACAGTTCACAGAATGGCTGGTTTTTGTGTGTATGCATCAATTATTGTTTCAATTAAATAAATTCCATGACTGAAGGCAACAATCATTAAATACACTGCATACTATACTCCCAAGGCTGCAGCCAGTCAGATGCCGTGAAGCTTAAAATATGATACCAACATTTTCATCATTGAACACTGAACTGAACTAACATGTAATGTTTTCTTAACATGACTGTAAACTGAGACATATGGAAGCATCGTCATTAGTGTATGTTACTGTGACAGTTTGGGAATAACTTCTGCAGGGAACAAAACTGAAGATGAAGACTGATCTTGTAAGAGACGAAAGTTTGAGTGAGAGAGAGAGAGAGAGAGAGCGTGTGTGTGGGATTACTGTGAATTGAAACTAGAGAGGAGACGATGAAGGAAATGAGTGAGATACTGTGAGGGAGGTGAGATACAGTGACCGTTCTTGACTCCTGTGTATGATTATAAAGTGTAGAAAGGATGTGACCATCACAGAGAAGTAAACGATGTGTTTGTTTCTTCTTACAGCAGCAGTGATTTGTCATCAGATTGCCTTCAATTACATTCAGTATAAGTGTTGTTTCTCTTCTCTCGCTAATCCACTATAATGACAGAGATCTGCTTTTCACCTCTTCACACATCTACTCAGCCATCATGTGATGTGTTAAACAACATGGTTCAATTAGCCCACAGGTTAAAGGTGAAGCTTCGTTACTGGCTGGATTTAACAGAGGTGAATGACAGTGTGGCATCCAATCAGACAAGAGCCTCTTGTAAATATCATCATTCCTCATCATGATGTTGAGGATCAGTTTCTGCAGCTGGATATATAAGCGCCACAAACACATCATTCTCTCAGGATCACTGCTGGAGAGGAGAGGAAAACTTTGGTTCAAAATAAGTTGAATTTAAATTGACAAGCAAATATTTTTACATCAGGATTCAAATAAAACATTGTTGTTTTTTTGTGACGATGCAAATTTGTCCAGTAACATCACAGTGTGTTTAAATTTGTGCTGCTGTGTGTGTGTTCGGGCTTCGTCCACACTGCCACGTTTTCATTTTAAAGTTATAATATGAAACTTTTCCACATTAAAATGTCTAAAACTGACTAGAGCTACGCCACAAGTCGTGAGCCATGTTTTCCTCTTTTTTTGTTTTTTATTTGCTGCCATGGGTCAGTAGGTGTTACTGATGTCACCTGTGTTACTTATTATGGCTCTTGAGTTAGATCATCTGAGACATCCATACCCACTTCATGCTGTGATTGGTCAGCTGTGTGGAAGCAGGGTTTGACCTTCCCTCTCTAGCTCCCTTTTTCTTTTTTCTTTTTTTTATTTGTTGCACAACTATTTGTGGCATTTTTAACATGTTCAACCGAGTGCAACACTGTGAATGTCTTCCTGGAGTTAATATGAAAATATGTGCCGTCACCAAAACTTGATGGTCTACAGCCATGTTGGTGCTGCAGCGTTCACTGTCAAGAAAACCAGATGAAGGCACTGATAAAAGTGAAGCTCCACGGTTTGTTTTCTCCTGGTACTGAGACATTTTCAGGTGTGATCTCTTTACAACTCCACATCGCTGCTGTCAGAACTGGTTAATGGTGAACTGCACCTGTTAGGGGAAGCTGTTAGTCCCAGCTCTGTCAGTGGCCACTACGGTCTATGGGGTAAATGCTTGTGCACCTGTCCATGCTGCAGTGAGACTCCAGGCGCCGTCATTCATCGCCGTCTGGGCCCACAGTGCTCAGCACATAATATATGAAATGTCAAGCTTCAAGGAAAACTACTTTGTTGTCATGTTGTGGTTGTGTTGTCAAGCTCCCACTGTACTGTTTTCTTCATAACTGACACAGCAGACATTGTGTCACGTCACAGGAGGAAAAAGCTCAGGTGTACATAAACAAACTGATGGCTGGTTTCCATGTAGCTGCTTCAGTGCAGGGTGCTGGTATTGTTCATATGGTGTAAAGTCCTCGTCACAACAGAAAGCAGCAGAGAAATTTACCCGTTCATCTTGTTCGAGGTTTGATGATGTGAAGCCTGAACGTTTTGTTTGTTGATTTTTTTTCCATCAATTACATCAATTAATCAACTAATCCTTTTAGCTCATGTGAACACATTAGCATTAGCATATAGCCTCATTACTCATTACTCTTGGAAAAAAACAAACACGCAGAAACACTTTGTATGATTGACAAAACAGAAGGACCTTTATTTAAACAATAATAAAGGCACGAGACAGAGTTTCTCTGGTTTTTGTTCCATGGCTGCAGCTTTTTGTGCCAGTTCTCTACGTCTGTAGAAACTACAAATTCCTAAACAAGCACAGGCCGCTGTCTAATCTCCACGTAGCCATACGACACACAAAGAAGTAGTCCTTCAGTCCTTCACAGTCCTTCACAGTCTGTCAGGTCTGGCTTCACAGTAGGACATACTATCCACCGTTTCTCTTAATCTCATATTCTGCCGTATGTAGTTTGGGCAACATAAAAATAACAAGTGAGCAACACTTGGACTATAAACAATAATAGTATCCAGGACGGCCTCGTGCATTTAGAAATACAATTGCATGACACTGAATCATTCACAGCACAGGCAGCAAATCATAAAAATAAAATTGTATAAAAAAATAATCTCTTAAATAAAACAGAAGAGATAAGAAACAAACGTGGGATGTTCGATGTACATATGTGCCGTCGTGGCTGCTAATAATCCATCAACCTAACATACAGTGAACTATGTCCATCAATAAAAGTACAACAACACTTCCTTTTACTTGCCTTTGTTCCCGGTCACATTTTTTAGTCCCTTTTAGGAATGACAATGTGTTGTATGAGGGCAATGGACCAGAGAGATGCTATACTGCTACAAATCTAATATCACAACAGTTTGATGAAATAGTTTGGACATTAGTTTTTTAATAAAACTGGATTTTCTCAGTTTTACTTTAAATTCCCTGTTACATAACAAAACCTTGGTCAGCATAATCTGAGACACAGCCCTCTTAGCCCTGACACTTTCTAACTCTGAGCTGACTGAGTGAAAATATTACTACATGTCATAAGTGCAAATTATACTGTCCGCCGAGGTGGTTAGAAATGTTACTGTGTCCTACATTACACGGAATGAACCGACACGGTCCTGAAGTCCAGTTAAGCTGCGAACGAGCCGTAACTTTAGTGCATATTCCAGTTACTTACACAGAAAATTAAAATGTACAGACAACAGTCGTAAATAAAAGTGCTACAGTGACAACAATGACAGAACATCATCCAAAAGGTCAAAAGAAAGATCCTGAAGGTAGTGAGGAAAGTTTGATTTTGGTAGTTTGTTGTACCGCAGGCTTCAAACTGTGAGCAACGCCATCCACAGGTCACTGGAGCTGTCACCTCCACAAACATGTGCTCTTTCGTTTACTTTTTCAAGACTCAATGTAAAGTTATATCTGTGTCATCCAAACAACATTTTGTAGCTTTTTTCTTCTGTTTGATTTTTTCCCATGGCTGTAGTTTGGCAGCTAACAGGCTCCGTAGGACAATGACTTCCTCATTATGAATTCTGCCTACAATGCTCTGATAGTTCAGTTGTGTCTCCAACCAGCAGAAACAGGAGGCGACGTGCACCAACACCAAATCTGAACAAATCTTTTCCATCGCCATCAAAGCTGTTGTTGTCTTTTTTTCAGGTCTTATTTTTGAATCCTTCTATGAACATCATGTTTCATGTTGGCACAATCAACAAAATACAGCGTGGGCTGCTGCGAGCGAGGCTATCGACTCATCTGACGAAAAAGATCTACCTGTGTTATCACTGGTTTCCTCAGTCGTGTTAAATCAGTTAATGTGATGAAGTCACCAAATTAATTGAAGCGATTACTAATGCTTTAAAAGAGACCTATTATGCTCATTTTCAGCTCTATATTTTTATTCTGGGAGTCCACTATGATTCAAACGGGAAATATTAGCTCAGGCCTCCTTCTTCTGATTGGCCGAACCCGGCGCTTGTGAGCAGCCTCATCCTCTTACCGGTGTGGAGGCTCTGAAAGCAAACTTTAAAACTAAGCAACAGAACATAATTAATGAAAACTTATCAGATCCATCCATCCTTATCAGATTTAGTCTTTCAATCTGTTTATAAAATGTTTCTATATAGGCTCCTGTTAGTAATTGAACGTGTGGGGAATTAGCTAAAATGAAACTGAAGGGGAAAACATCTGCTGTCAGGAAACACCAAAGCTAACGTTGTTAGTAAAATGTTATTCTGCTGTGGCCAAATGAGCACATTAAACGTCTATGATAATACTCAAGCAGACTGGTGTGGGGGAACGAACTGAGCTTGGAGCGGACGACTACATGAAGAAATCAGTGATGAGATGACGTCAGTTCATCGCTGCAGCAGAGAAACCTCCGAAACCTGGTGTTCAGAGCTGACAGACGCTGAGCTTTACTTTTACATACGATACATTTATTTGAAACCTTAATTTTGTCATGGACATCCAGCACACGATAGGTCCCTTTAAGCTGAATGCTTCCAGATCCGACCCCTCAGTCCTGTAGCACACAGTCTGAACAGTGTTGATGAATTATCAGCCATCTATCCGTGACTTTTTACAGACACATCAACATGGTGAAGTCAAATACAGTCCCATTACACAGATTACGCCCAGTCCTCCCAGTGAAACCAGTGGATCTGAGGCTGGAGGAAGGCTGACAATCCCTCAACACTGACACTGCAAGACAACGGTACGGTTTCACTCACTGGAGAAGTGTGTTCCCTGCTGTAGCACAGAGAGAGTGTGTGTGTGTGATGTTGAGTGTCCTGCGTGTGTTTGGGAACGCCTACATGCTGTTAGGAATGGACAGAGATGAAGGCTCAGGACCAGGCGGCACAGAGTTTGGGTTGGAAGGACAGCAGGACGTCCTGAGTCGGGTCACACGGTTATGTAGTGCTGCCGCAGTTTGGCCACAAGGAACTCGTGGGTTAAATTATGTCTTGTGATTATTCCAACAATCTGAAAGAGATGGCAAAAATTAAACAATATGAGCTGCATGTTCAACTGAAACATAACAGCTTCTACTTTTCGCTGGTGTCATGACCGACCGGAGCGCTGACTTAAACGCCGGGTATCAGCCTTTAACAGAGCGTACTGGAGGAACTGAAAGCCGTACTTACTTCTCCGACAGCATTGACCACAGGTAAGTGTCGCAGGCCCATGGTCCTGAACAGGTTGAACACCTGGGAGATGCGTGTGTTGGGTGACACTGTGTAGGGACATGGGTTCATGTAGGGGGTGACATCCTGCGAACACAGAGAACATCATTTTCAGCTTTTATCAACTCAATCAATCTTGTTGATCTTTGAATTTCTGCTTTTATTTCACAGTTCGAATCGGTCGTACCACTATCATGCGGGGGTTGAGCAGGGCGAGGTCCAAGTCGTGGATGTCAGGGTAACGTGGGTAATCTTCAGTCATCTCGGCAAAGGACAGCCTGGGCTGAGTGGCGCTCTGTGATGGAGGGTGTGGAGAGATGTTCAGTCGGACGTACAGTACAGTTTACATGATTAGATTCTTATTCATCAGGAGCCGTCTGATCGGTCCAGACTCCAAACATACAGCCCGACTATGGAGTCCTGCAGCAGATGGAGACACCAATCCCCCCTTTTTCCACTAAGGCAGGTCAAGGGCTGGTTTTCGAGCCTAATCTCAAACCAGTTCTTCACCAAAGAACCAGCTTGCAGCCCTGAACACTGGTTTGAGAGCGGCACCAATACTTTGCTGGTCTGGAACCAAGAACCGCTTCCCTCAGGGGCTGGATTATTGTGACCAAAAGGACCAACTTAAACTTTGTGACTACCATTTATAGAAATTTTCAAAATCACCATCAAAATGTTTAGATGTCATTGTGGGAGGACCAACACTTGTAAACTTGATTAAAGAGTCGGGGTAAGAGTAAGGTCTTGGCTGGTTATGATGAAGGTAAATCTCCAGGAAATGAATATAAATCAGTTTAGCGTCCCGTGTGTGTGTGTGCGTGACTGACCGACTGGTTCTCGGCGTAGCAGACCCCTCTGATGAGCAGGTTGACCAGCTGGGAGCGCAGGATCAGGCCGTGGAAGGTGAGCGGTCTGAAGCGCTCCTCCATGGTCCACTCCTCACTGGGAGACTGATCTGGGTACAGGTTGGGGTAGGGGGCGTGTCTGCATGTGAACAACAACAGTGTTACCGTCCTGTGACGCTGACAGAAAACAGGTGTTTGAAACTCTGACAAAACAAAGTCCATATTCAGGTTAGTATGGTATTAACTTTTATAATATCATTTATTACAGTAGTACATAGTATATTATACTGTTTACACTTGATATTATTGTACTATTGTTACAGTGTGGAAGATTTAAAAGGTGTCAATAGTTTTAATGAAATTAAAACAAATTTAAAAAAGGAAGTGAAATACGATGCAGCGGCTCTTCCAAGCGATAACAACAGAGCAGTATTTTAGTGTGATCTTTAATCTGATGTAAGTCATCAGTAAGTCCACCCTATCTGAATTTCACTTACCTGTACAGGTAGGAGAGCGTGTGTGTGTGTGTGTGTGTATGTGTGTGTGTGTGTGTGTGTCTCCTCCTACCTCCTCTCTAACATCTGCTGCAGCAGGTCCTCTCCCTCCTCTGCAGGCTCCACCACGGCGCTCTGCTCGTCACAAACGTTCCTCAGCTCGCTGGACGGGTACGATTTCATGGACTGGCAGCGCCGCCGCTGTTCCCCCGCGCGAGACACAACAGTGGATTTCTACATGCAACAGTGAAGAGTAAAGTTTACACTGATTAATCAGTTTCCTGTGGTGGTGCATATGTTTCTAACACCTACAAACCAGAGCAGTGAAATGACAAAGAAGCTCTTAAATCAAAATCAGCACATTCACTAACTGACACATCCTAAGATTCAACCGCTGTGCTGCTTCATCACATGAAGATACAGATCAAAAGTAGAAAAGTCAGTGATCAGAGCAGAGCAGAGAGCACAGGCCTCTACCTCCACCTACTGGCTGGTTACTCCTCTGAAAGCACCTCTACAAACGAGTCATGAAAGTTTAAACTGTAAAACTGAGACATTTTCACAAAGAAAGAAGACAAAAGAGGAAAAACATCACAAGAAAGAAGGAGTAAGAAGACAAGGAGGAAAGGATTGAACTAATAGCTGGACTTTAGGCAGAATTTGTATTTTCATGATTAAGCACCACAGTGCACATCGTTGTCAGGGTGGCAGGATCAGTGCTGTCCACTGAAACGCCCCCTCTTCTCTTTCAGATACGAGGCAGTTAGTGGTGCAGGACATACCTTGAAGCGGATGTTGTTGCTGACCAGGATGTTGCCCTTCATGAAGTCTCGCTCGTTCTGCCGGTTTTCAGTGACCACGGGGAAGGCGTGGTAGACAGTGGTGCGCAGGATGCTGACTAGAGACTGGACCCGGGTGTGGGGGTACACGTAGGTCAAGTTGGGCTCCATGATGTCACTGGCCGTCAGCCTTAGAGAGACGAGGGAAATGATACACACAGATATCATGAAGACAGTATATATACAGTAAACTGTAGCTATCAGAAAGTTATTTCCTCCTGTGCTTTTCTGAGAAATAACTACTGTAAACAAATAAAGACAAGAGCAGACCAGCAAAACATGAATGAAGAGCTTCAGTAACTAGTGACCAAAACATTTCAGAAATCAGATTTGCTGAACATGCTGCTTTCTGAGCAAGCAGAAAGTTACCAAAATAAAAGAACAGGTGAGGACAAAACATCAGTGTGCCTCAGGAAAACAAGCCGGCACAGAAACACAGAAGCTTTAGTTGTTTGTTTGTTAAACAACAAATCTTACTTGTCCATCTCGACCTCAGTCTCCCACTCCAGCAGCGGCACTCCTCTCAGCTCGATGTGGATGTCATAGATGCCCTTGTTGAAGAAATCTCCAGTCCACTTAGCAACCTGACGATCGACACAAAACCATTTACCACATGAACCCACAAGGAAATACATCACAGTAGCAGACACACTACTGACCTCATCAACACATCTATTCATGTCTCTGACTCATGGGAGACAAAAAAAATAATAAAATCCTATTGACTTAAAAATATAGCACAGTGGCTGAAATACACAACATGACAGTTTACCATCAGAGTGATCATGATGGGCAGCCCGTATGTGATCTCATTGGTGGACTCAATGAGGATGACAGTCAGGCTGATGGTCATTCTGACCACACCTCCGAGGAAGGCGGCGGCGCCGATGAGAGCGAAGGTCCCCGAGTAGATGTCCATCCCCAGTTTCCTACCAGAGGACGGACACAGTGAGAACCAGTGTCAGTGGGAAATCGATGTGTGATGAGGAGGGTGAGGTGAGAAACAGCTGTGGGGGGCTGTACGGGGGGAATGTGTGTGGTGAAGTGCATCAAGACTTGAGACAACAGGCTTCCTCAGTTAGAAAGTGACGACTGTCAGCTGAGGCTGCTTGTGACTGACCGAAAAGGAGAAACTCATCCAATCAGCTGATTCCACCACATGAGCTGTGGATCTGCACAACCAGCAGCAGTGTTACCAAGCTCAGACCCGTCATTGATTATTTTTCATTGTTGCAGTCGTTTTTCAAACATGAACCTTTGTAGTAATTTTATGGGAAATGTGCTCATTCACTTTCTTCATGTCTGTGTTTCTCATGTGTGTGTGTGTGTGGCACAGAGCTGGGGTCAGGCGGTGATCAGACTGGAGGCAGGAGTAAAGAGTTGGTCTCTAATATTCCCAATATACTGAACTCCAGTGGAAACTGCTGATCAAAAACAAAGCTATAACATTATCCTGCCAAATAAACTCAGACAAGCTTCCTGTTGTCTGCTGCCGACTGCTTATGCTGTAAGACTGAACTGGTGTTTATACTGGACTCACTGGGAGCTGAATCTGATTTTCAGACACAGTTTCTTTTTCACCTCAACACGGCCACATCTATCTCTCTCCCTCTTTCTCTCCCTCTTTCTCTCTCTGATGTTTTATTTTTCATACAATGAACCACCGGCCCAGTTCATGAAGTGACTCATCAGGAAACGTCCCAGTTCTTCTAATTGCCACTCTGACATTGCAGGTTAGTTTTTAGCACACTGAACTCACTGACACCATTAAATTAAAGTTATGAGTGAAATGTTGTAGAAAAAACATTTGACTCTTAAAAAGTTCCTTTTTAAATTCTGTGACATTCACTTACTGACGTAGATCATTTGTGAGATAATTTGCTATAATGAACAAAGTTCTGACTGGTTTTGATATTTGTGATATTTTGTGGCCACTGAGAATTAGAATCAGGCAAATCTTGGTCATTAGAACATTAGGAGAACATTAGGAGAACATTAGGAGAACATTAGGAGAACATTAGGAGAACATCGTTCTTACACTTTGAGAATGTTGGCTACCAGACGTCCAAAAGCCGCCCCACAGAGCAAGGAGGGGACGAAGAGGCCGCTGGGCACAGACACACCGTAGGTCCAACAGGCCAACAGGAAGTACAGAAGGAAGAACACTGACAGCGTCACAGGGCTGAAGGTACCTGAGAGGAAGGGGGAGGGGGAGGAGGGGCGGAGTATGTGTCATTTGTGTCAGATGATTCCCTGGTGTCATGCTGCTTTCTGCTGTGTTTTGCGGTCTACACTCACTAGGACAGATGGCAGCAAGGGACCATGGGAAACTGAGTGATGTTTTACTAAATTAATTACATTTGTATAATAACTATCAAATAAAAACAAATTTGAAACATCATCAGCTTGTTTCAATCATCAGCTCGGGCTGGACCTCAAATGCATCCATTTCTGCCGCTCACTTGAGGCTGGGTCACAGCAGCAGATCGCTGCGCAACGTAGTTCTTCTCCCCAGAAAAACGAGTTTTACTTATTGCCTCCTTGTACTAATGACAATAACATTAACAATCCCAGCCAAAACAAAAGGGTTCAACACCATTGCTGCTTGGACCCACCAATAAAACTACAGACAGAATTAAAAAAAAAACATTAATGAAAATTAAACTATGTCCTTAAATGCCACATAATTTCAGAGTGATATGATTTAGCCGAGCTGTGGTGAATGTGTGTGCGCTCATCTCACCATCCTGGTGGAAGAGCTGGTGGATGGCAGCCTCCTGTGGATTGAAGAACAACGTGGCCATGTCATTGTAGGTCTTGTTGGAGCAGAAGAACTGGCGGATGGTTGAATTGATGTCCTCACTGCCGGACAGCTGAAATAAAAAACAAAAAAAAAACCCTTGCATTTCAATTTCAGATAATAAACACATGAAGCTGAATGCAGAGTCTGATTGTGAGCGTCAGTCCACTGACTCAGAGGAGTAGATTATATAAGAGTGGCCTTACTGTTGAGTTATGAGTTGTGGGGGAGGACAGGTCACGGCATTCGCCCAACAGCATGGAAGCAGCGAATATCACCACTGTCGTCACCATGGTAACCAGCAGACTCTCAAGAACTCTGGAAAAGTGCAAATATCAGATCAACTTCTGTATCAAAAGGCAGTTTCTAACTTTGATCAACACGTGCGATGTGCCCTGCGTGAACAGGTGAGGCAGCAATCACCTGATAAACTTGGCCTTGGGGTGGATGTGTCTGATGCGGTACTTGGCCAGGCACTTGTTCATGCAGTTGAAGAGCGCCCCCAGCAGGCCGCCCACCACCCCCATCAGGACAAAGAAGGCCAGGTCCACAACTGTCCACAGGTGGCAGTTCTTGTCTCCATCTTGACACTGATGAGCAAGGAGTTTTGCAGCAGGGTTAAACTGATACATTTTGTTTATTATAGTATATTGTATATAATACGTTTATGTAAAATATATAATTATATTTTTGTATTTCATGTTTCAGGTATTTATTTATAATACATAACTACTGTATATCATTGTCTTTTATGTTTCAGGTATAAGCAATGCTGCCACTGAACAGCAGTTCAAAGTTTCATATGTCACGTGCCAGGTACAATGTCCAAGTATATATGTATTGTTTTTTTGATTTTAGGAAAAATACTGCATATGGTGAGATATATCACAATATTCCATGTTATCAAATATTGTACAAAGTCTATTTGCATCCATGATATAATGTCAGGGAGGCAGTCGGTCAGTGATGATGTGGAGCAAAGTGGAGATGAAGAGTTCGACATCATCATCGTAGCAGTAGAAGTGGAATCAGCAGATGATGTTACCAAGGGAGAGCATGAAGCAAATGAACAGGAGAGGATCAAGCACTGAACACTGGGGGACACCTTGGGACAAACGAGCACTCTTGACTCTTTACCTTAAACTCTCCAAAGTTGAGCAGACCAGGCAGCTGGAAGGAGCCCCACTTGTTGAAGTTGATCCCTGAACGGAAGAAGTTGAGGGTGAAAGTGGCCGACATGGAACAGAAGAGCTGAGAAAGGAGAATGGTTTATCATACTCAGTGGTTAGTGCTTCATGCCATAATGTTATAACAAAGCCCACTGACAGACTGAGGCAGTAGGGTTGATATTTCAGACAAAACCACAAAAAAAACAAAAAAAACAACAACAACGAACAAGGAAACCAATCAGAATACAGCTACAAATAAACCAACCAATCACATTACAGCTACCAAATAACCAATAGGAATAGAGCTACAAATCAAACCAATCAGAATACAGCTACAGAATTGACCTACCAATCATAATAGAGCTACAAGTCAACCAATCAATCATAATATGGCTACAAATCAACCAATCAATCAAAATCCCAACTCTTGCTACATAAAATGGCAGAAGATCACCAAATGAGCATGGCTGAAAACTCGACTCGCTGGTTGTTCACTGGAAAAGGTTACGTACCACTTTCCAAGTGAGAGCCTGGTTCCAAAAAGAGGAGCCCTCCTCCAGACTGAAGAGGGTGCCACCTATAGGAGCACCAAAAGCAGCAGCTACTCCAGCAGCAGCGCCCGCTGACACAAAGTCTCGCTTGTCCCTAAACAGTAAAGACAACACAGTGACATATGGTTGACAATACATTTGCAGCATATTTTGACATCTAAGGAAGCAGTGAACAGTGTGTGGCGGTTTGTCATACCTGTCACTGCGGAAATAGGGAAAATCAAATTTGATCCTCCTGAAAGTGATGCTCTGAAACTGATACAGGGAGAAAACAAATGATTGGCATCATTAAGCCACGATAAGAGTCGACGTGTCAGTGACAGGACAGGGTTGAGGTTATCTTACTTTTACATGGTAAGGTGGGCGTGATCAAATTATTGACCGCAACCCCTCCTAATTCAGTTCGGTTTCGAAGCACTCCATTTTAAGCATCCTGAGGTCTTAAAGAACAGTGACACATTTTTTTTTATCTGCTGTCGGGTGAATGAACATGAACACTGAAACAGTTATCAAGCCTCCCGTCCAGACTGAACATTAACAGGTTCCTTTCCTAACATGCCTCTAAAGCGTCATTCCAAAACGTATCTGACGTCAATACGAGGCTGCGGCAGTCTTAGTTCAGTCTTTGTGTTGGGACAGTAACACAAAGCTTCGTGTTAGCTTCAGCTAAAATTTAGGATGTGTCATACTCAGTCTCTGTCCCTGATTGTTGATGTTGTGTTCGAAGATGTGTTGCATTGTACCTGAGGAAGGCCAGCTCCCACAATGGCTCCACTGTGTATCATCGGACCTTCTTTCCCCACAAACAGACCTGAGGAGACACACACCAAGTCAGAGGCACTGTCCACCCTGACTCATCACCAGTACATGACACAAATTATGGCTGTGTGATCAGCTACTTTCCAACACTGCTTTTCCTAAATCATCTTTCCAGTACCTTTGTATATTCAGAACCACACTACTTAATCTCTGATCTGATTGCACAAGAATTTATGAAAAAACATTTATCTAGTTGAATATAATTTTTGCATCATGTCTTTTCCAGGGAATCAGACTGTGATTTTAAATAAAAATGTCAACCTCTTTGGTGCAAAGAGGGCAAAACTCCAGCAACAGTTGAAGATGTTTTGACCTCTTTGGGCTTCTTCCTTTCTCCCTGCACCTTGGAAGTAGGTGAAGTTGTGCCACAAACCTTACTTTGTTTCTACAACCACTTCAATGCAAACATGTTTATTGTACACAACCCTCTGTCATACTTTACCTCCGGCCACACTGAACAGAACTCCAGCTGCCTTGCACAGAAAAGTTCGCAAGCGCACAATTCCAGGAATTTTCACGCCGTTCAAGTAACTTTTAATTTCTGGGATCCCCGAACCTGCAGCTACTGGCTGGAGAACAGGGCACCAGAAGACAGCATGTTAGCATCCTCACATGATTCCACTGAGTCGTGTATTCTCCTGTGTCTGAGCTGTCTTACCTCAATGAGGACGAACACACTGGCGATGAAGACGAAGGTCATGTTGAATGCCAGGAGCTCCAGCAGAGACAGAGGTAAGCAGCCTTTTTCAGTGCACTTCTCCACAGCTGATGGCGTTCAGATAAGGTAGAAGAAAACACTGAGACGAGCAATCCAGCTGTGACCAGCTTTTCTGTTGTCACAGTTATGTTACTGTAACAACACAACAGCAGTTACAAATCAGTGATTTTAATCAGTGTAACGCTCCATTTCATGTGGTCGCCCGTCAATGACGTCATATCCTCTATGTGCATGCATGAGTGTTGTGGTTGTCTGAAAAGAAGTGTTGACAGAAGCTCAACATTGAGTTTTATCTGGATCTGAAGTTATAAGATTAAAAAACTTAGTTGGTAACTAAGCTCCTTCCTTGAAGACGTCCTGGGTCCGCTAAACAGTGTTGGTGAAACACTGAGTTTAAACGTGAAACTGCTTTATTCAGCCTTTTTACTGGTTATAATCACCTGGGGCCGGTTTCACAAAGATAGACTTTGACTGTGGCTTAGATATAACAAATACCTGATAAATTAACTAGTGAATTCAGACCTGTTAAAGGATACAATCACCGACCAGAGTAAACTTGACTTTGGTGAAGAGGCGCACAAAGAAATCCACAAACAGACCCACCTGAAAGAGACATGAAGGTAACGTTCTCTGGTGTTTTGGAACATGTTGGAGTCTAGTAAAGAAAACCTAAATATTCCAAATACACTTACCAGACCCACTGTTACTCCAATGGTGAACACCATGATCCACCGCACTGCTTCATACTTTTTGGCTTTCTATTGGAGATATAAAAACATTTGACATACAACATCTCAAACTAAGAATTAAACCATTTAAACCTGTGAGTCTTTCTTTCCTCAAAGAGTTTTCTGAACTGATCACACAGCACACATTAAGATACTCTATGTGATTTAGTTTCAGAATGGCAGTAAGGTTTCTGAGGTTTCTGTAAGAATAACAGAGACTAGTGTTGTCTGCAAAACAAACATTAGAAGACAGTTTACAAAATTAGACAAGATCAATTATGCAGTTTAAGAACAAAAGTGGCCCCAAACTTGATCCTTATGGAACACCAAGTTTAATACTAAGAGGAGCTGAGTTGATTCTTTTAAAAAAATTTCTACCCATGACAATAGCTATAGAAATATCGTAGTACATTATACGGCACACTGAGCCTCAATAGGTTCTTTGGAAAACAATCCTTCACAGTTTTGTTTTTTAAATATGTAAAATTCCTCCTGCTGGAATTTAGATAAGGCAACAAGGCACAAATGTAATCCCATCTGCATGCTCTTATACAGTGCGTTATCTACATCTGAGCAATTACTCAACAGAAGACACTTGTCTTACCCTGTTGTCCATCCCCTCCAGAACCTCCACATAGGGTTCATTGATGCAGCGGTCATAATCCAAACTCTGTTGAAGCCAAAACAAAGACTGTGTAACTATTACCTGGGTCACACATGAATCTACCAACACTGGCTGGACATCTTTCTCCTAATGATGGTTTTCCACAAGTTTTTTCACCTCATAGTCTTTCCTCGGTAGAATCTCATCTTCTTCATCCCGGAGTTCCCCAAGGATTGTCTGGGGGGAAACAATATACGCACATTATTATATAAATAGTAGTTACTGGACGTAACTACAGTTATATGTGTGAGTGTGTCACCATCTAACAGGCTTGTAAATCCCCTCTCTTGCCTGTTCTTTTGCTTGTAGGATGTTAACACGCTACATCATTGCAGGGTGGCAGAACTTCATCGCCAGGTGAAAAAGGGAGATGGGCAGCGTATGCATTGGAGTTTTATAAGGGATTGTGGTGTGCGGTTGCTACACCCTGACTGAGTAATGACACAAAGATTTGTCTCAGGGTGACCAGGCAGAGCCTCAAAGGGGTTAACCAATAGCAAAGCCTGTTAGAGTACAGGTAGAGTCAGAATACAGACATGTCCGGCACAGTAAGGACCCTTTACCTGAAATTAAGACAACTACAAATCCTTAGAGTGACCAGAACCACTATACCATCAGCCACTTTTCGATGCTGGTGCTACTGGCTGAATCCAAGAGAGCAAAATTAAACTTCTGGCCCAACATATGCCTGGGTCCTTGGCCTGAATCTGGCCCATGTACTTCCACATCTAGGTAGATTCTGCCTGTTGTCCTCAGACACAAGATTGTGGAAGTAGCATCTGACAGTCATGCTGTATATGGGCCAGATTCTGGCCGTAGAACTGAGTGTATACTGGGCTGGAAGAAAACAAAGGACTTTGCTACATGGGACAACAACAACAACAGCTGAGTTTTACCAGTAATAAGAAAGTTATGCCGGTGTATGTCAACTTCTTGTGTGGTTAGAAGAACATGCCAGACAGAGAGACATGATATTTTATGGGGGTAAATTCGATATTTTGACATTCTCCCAGCAAACGCTGGAATTCATCAAAACCTACATTGAGTTGGAAGATGATTGGTATACTGTTACAACGGGGGGACTGAATATAAAAGTTGTTGGTGAAGGGAGCAAAACATCAATTTGCTAGAAACAGCAGATGGAGGAAAGTTTTCTAATAACGGAATATAAAGGAAGGAGCCCCTAAACTGACATATTTGTAAACGGAGTTTGGTCCAAGGGCCTCGTCTTCATAAGCACAGGGGAAAACAGCGAGTTGTATTCCCTGCGTGTAGCTCACACTGTGAGGACACTTATTGCCCGTTTCAGCCCAGTTGTTGTTGAGCATGGTGAATGGATTGAGGGTCACTGCGCTTTGATTGGAAACGCTACAAGACAACGGAACACAGTCACTTAAGCAGGGTGGAGTAAGAGAGCCAGGATATACAGCACTGAGGAAAACTGGAGAAATTTTGAGGGAAAAAAATTATTATAAAATCATAATGAAATAATTAATAGAGCCCTGCAATGACTAATAATTACATAATTCCTTACCAGTTCCTCTGGTGTCCGTGTCTCTCCTTCTCTGCAGCAACATTGGCAACAAAAACAGTTTCCACAACACGCCATCTTCGTTGTTGTGTCATGCTGCGTTCAGAGCTTGTGGGAAAACCATCAACTTTAGAAAGACCAAAACCTCTGGAACAACCTGAAAAAAAAACATTAGTAGGTAGAACATCGTCCTGTTTTACAGCAAACGAGAGGTCCACGCTGTAAGTACGTCCTAAAAAAGCGATTTCAAATATCTGTTCATAACATTTAAGATACAGAAAAATGTTATCATATTTCCCATGAGACTTAAAAGCAACACGAGCATCTCCTCCTCACGTGACGCCAAAAGCGGAAGGTTTTCCATCGAACCATCAAAACTGCGTGAATTTACGCACAAGGCTGTATTTTAAAATAAAAGCATCATGCACACTTTAAATTGATGCATCAGCAGAGAATGAAACATTACCAAGTGGAAATTTATCATGTTGTGAGGAAAGCTGTTAGATTTGCTATTATTGATTTTACGTCATATATAATTATAATAGTGGGCAGTCCTGATCAACCTAAACACAAGGCTCTGACCACGGGCTTCGACAGGACTGTTGTACTTTAGGCTGCGTTTTCGGACAGTAGGGAAAACTCTATTAGTCTATTACTCTATTGTTCACTTTCAATCTTCAGATAATAAACATTTGTTTGCTGTTAGCATTTAACACTTATTATGACATCTGACAAGACTGTGTATGAATGTCAACTAAATTCAACAAAATTAACAAGCACAAAGCAATTAAACAAGTATGTTTTGTTTTATTAGTTTTTGGGATTACTCAATTGTATTTGTGAAATCGTAAAAAGTTAATTAGAAGTTCTGATTCAGGGTCAAAATAAAAATCAGCTTTACAACTCCTTAAGAAACCCACACGAGGATTGAACTACCTGCTGCTCTGTTCTGTTGTGTCTAAACTGTCGGGTTCCCGATATGACTTGAATGCAGCACCTCATCGCTGACGCCCACCGCGACGCTGAAGTCAGCTTCCAATTCGGAAATTAAGGAGAAAGTTCAGGGAAACTTACTTCACACAGTTTTTTTGCACCTGTTGTGAACACGTGTTAGACATGTAAGGTAAAGCTTTAAGACTGTCTGAAATCCTCGTCTATACTTGCAAAGCTTTTATTTTATTTGTGAAAATACAAAAAGGGACATTTCATCCAGACCACACCACACCAGGTCCAGATTAAAAACCACTACTCCTAGAATTGTTAAACCTGGACTATATCATCCCAGAGAGACCAGAGACTCTTACAGACACAGTGTCAGATTTGTTTGAACCTTTAATGCATTTGTGGAAATGTAAGAACATACTTCACGCCTTCTCATGCCTCTGCCTCTGGTGAGAAGCAGCCACATTTTATTCTTGAGGAGCAGTGGTTCTTGCATTTTGATGATGACACCCAGCTAAACAGGACCATTAAATACCTGTCAGACTTCCTCCACAGCTGTGACCATGGTGTCTTCTGACAGGATCAAACGCATCCTAGGTGTGATGCTGTCAGAGATACCAACAGCACTGATATCCATGAACAGACTTTCTGTTCTATATTTTATTTTATTTTCACATATAAAAACAAAAGTTTCTCAAATCCGAGAGTGGATGTCAGACAGCGTTAAAGTTTTACCTTAAATGTCACATGTTTTCAAAGAGAGGAGCGCAGCACCTTAAGGTAAACTTCCCTTTAAAGTTTCCCTTAACTGTCGAATTTGAAACTAACTTCCCTTAATAGCGGGGCCTTTTCCTCCCCCCAAAGTTTCCCACGTTGTGGCAGTTGATGTCTAGTCTTGGATGGACGTAGTCTGGGTTACCTGCCGCACAAGGAGAACCGACCGGAGCAGGTGGGAGAAGCGGTGTGTGCTTTGTTTTCCCGCTGCATGTAGCTGGGTTTATTGAAGCTCGGTGTGTTGGGAGCTAACTGTGTTTGTCCTTTCGTTTAACGGGCTAACGGGCTCGTGCGCACGTAGCTAACTGTACTCAGCCAACAGAGACAGGGACACCGGGGTGTCTCTCTGGTCCCTTTTACACTGCCTGTTAAATGCGAGAATATTGCGGCTTTATTCCGTCTCCTTGTTTTGTGTAATAGGGACGAACAGGGGGGCGGGGCTTCATTGTTCAGCATTTAAATCGGCAATGTGCCGGCTTGTTTGGTTCAGTGTAAACAAGCAAAGGCAGAGTAAAGACAGGTCTTCCCAACGGTAATATAGCGGAATCTGTGTGTGTAAAAGGGGCTTCTGTGTTTGGGACATAACTTTATCACAAATCAGCCACTTTATTTTTGCTTTTGTGGTTTTCTGTTGAACTTTAAACATGTAACTTTGATTTGAACCAACTGTATATTGTTTATTCATAATCTGTGAGGTTGTACATTATCAAAAAAGAAACAATAAAAGACCAAATTTTGTGTAGGGTGTGTTGTAATGTCTGCTCCCGTTGCTGTCAAAGTACAGCTGGATATCTCCAAACACTGACTGGGCAGAGTCAGATTGATCTGTTTTGTGTCTCCTTCTCTTCTCAGTGTAATTTACCATCATGGTGAACCAGGTGCAGCGAGGGGAAGGTAGTTGGCAGTCCTGCAAGAGCGACTCCAGTGGGGCCAGTAACAGTGGCGGGGAGAGCTCCAAGGAGAGTTCCCGGTGTTCCACGCCGGTGCTGGATGCAGACCGGTCAGACAGGCTGCGGGACAAGATGCGGAGGAGGATGGAGTCCGGAGACCGCTGGTTCTCGCTGGAGTTCTTTCCTCCACGCACAGCCAGTGGAGCTGTCAATCTCATCTCAAGGTATGTGAAATCAAACCGGGCCTGAACTTTATACAGGAAATATGATGTGTGTAGAATCAACAATGCCTGTACTAAAGTGGGACACAAGGACAGGGTTAAAGAAAGAAAAGTTGTAACTTTGCACAAGCTCTTTATCCTCTGGCAGCCTGGTCCAGGAATGGTAAACCAGTAGCTCCAAGAGGCTTTTTGTAATCCCTGCAGCAAAACTTCAGAGAGATTGGTTTGCTCTAATGTTACAGTAACCCATTTTCATTTAGCTGAACTCATAGAAAAGAAGCTGACTAAAAGTACTAAGATCAACAGTGTCACTAACCACTCAGGAATCGTCTGTATTGTAACCAAACAGCAGTCTGACCATTTCTTTTGTGCATGTCACTGTTCTACAGATTTGACCGCATGGGCTCCGGAGGGCCCCTGTTCATCGACATTACCTGGCACCCAGCAGGGGACCCGGGCTCAGACAAGGAAACCTCATCTATGATGATTGCCAGCACAGCGGTCAACTATTGTGGCCTCGAGAGCATCCTCCACCTGACCTGCTGCAACCAGACCAAAGACAAGATTACTGGCTACCTGGCAAAGGCAAAGCACCTGGGCCTCAAGAACATTATGGCGCTCAGAGGAGGTAGGAGACTGAGGCTGACCATATTTTCCTTCCCGATTCTGAACTTGTATCGGCCAATAAAGACTACTGATCTGATACCATTGTACCAAATGTAACAGCTGTAAACGGCTAATATTACGCTCTTTACCGGAAGTCAATTCTTCAAAACTGTAGTTGTGAGTGGCTGCACAGCGTAACTTCCTGTTTAGAGCAGTGAAGAAGAATTGATTTTCAGGAAAACTGCTGTTTTACAAAGTTTTTCACTGAGTGTGAAACTGTGAAGTTTATTCATAGATTATGTGGTATCACTAACGGTTGTTTGTGTACTTGTGTACTTGCCAATATCTGATACCGTGTTTTAGGCCAAATCTGAGGCATTTCTGATACTAGTAGTGACATTTGTTTACATTCTTAATTAGAGGGAACAGGGAATTGTTTGCTCCATAGTTTTTCAGTTGCATGTCATGACAGAATAGTTCCTCAGTCAACTGGACAGGAACATTAGCTTTGTCTGGAGTGTGTTAAGTGGAAACCTGCTACTGAAAGGCAGCACATATGATGGAGGTACAGTATGTACCTGGCCTGGTAATGTGTGTTCTTCTTGTGTTTTTCATGTTAGTCACTTGGTGTGATGTACCTGCAAAATGTTGCTTAAAGAGACCAACACAAACTTTTGTTTTTTAACTCAGTGCAGTTCTGTTTCTGACAGGTAGTTCTACCTTTTCAGGGAGGAAATGAGATTTCGAGAATAAATGTTATGAGAGTAAAGTGTTGATATATTGAGATAGGTAAAATATAAAGTTTAAGTACAATAATTTTACAAATAATTTCATGAGTTGAATCTATTGGCTGCTCTTTGATTTCTTTAATGCACTTTTCAGTTTTACTCTGTTTGTGTATTTTGACAGCTGAACTAAACAAAGTGCTCGGTCTCAGGTATCGTGAGTGATTCCACATCACTCTGGATTTCTGTAGTTGTAGAAATCCTCATAACATCTGGCTGCCAGCTGAACTGTGGTATTGTGATGTCTCTGCAGATCCAGTGGGGGTAGACTGGGAGGAAGAGGAGGGAGGCTTCAACTACGCCATCGACCTTGTTAAACATATCCGATCTGAGTTTGATGACTACTTTGACATCTGCGTAGCTGGTATGTTTTCAGCCTCCAGATCAGTAGCAGACAGTTTAAGTGGCGTTTTGCTTGTAATGTTGTGTTGTTCAGTGATTTAAATGCGCTGGTCTATTCAGGCTACCCCACAGGTCACCCTGAGGCAGAGAGCTATGAGCAGGATCTGAGACACCTAAAAGATAAGGTGGATGCTGGAGCAGACTTTGTCATCACACAGCTGTTCTTCAGGGCGGACACTTTCCTCAAGTTTCTGGATGACTGCAGGGCGATAGGTATCACGTGTCCCATCCTACCTGGAATCTTCCCCATTCAGGTAAGTCGGTGCTCCAGGAACCAGGATACTGTCATTATCATCATCATCATCATCATCATCGTCATCATGCAGAAATCACAGGTTGATGTTCACGCAATCCTACAACTTAAAAACAGTAGGATCGTTGTTTTCCTCCATGCCAGCGACAGACAGGATCATCCTTGAGAAAATTTTATTCACATTTGTTACAAATATTCATTTGGACTCAAGGATGAACTTATTAGAATTTGTCGGTCAAAGGTCAGAAGTCACTCTGACCTCACAAAACACTTTTTTGGCCATAACTCATGCACTAATTATGGCACAATTTAACACCAGTGTCTAACAGAATAAAATGATGAAGTGATGTCAAACAGATAATTCAGGATAAAGCTGGACTTGAACCTGTTTCTTTCCAGGGTTACCAGTCACTGCGTCAGCTTGTCAAGTTGTCAAAGCTGGAGGTACCAGAGGAGATCACCAGAGTCATTGAGCCTATCAAAGACAACGATGCTGCTATCCGTAACTATGGAATCCAGCAGGCGGTGGAGATGTGCCGTGTGCTGCTGGACAGCGGGAAGGTACCAGGCCTCCACTTCTACACACTGAACCGAGAGGTGGCCACCATGGAGGTGCTCCGACAGCTGGGGCTGTGGACAGAAGACCCCAGGTCAGTGACCCCTCCGCCTGCTCACAGCACGATTTTAGCAAAAGTCAGAAGTAGTCGTGGAGTTTTAGGAAATAAATAGTTTCTCTCAGTCAACAGTCTCCCGTTCACATCTTCACCTCCTCTGAATGTGGTCTGAGTAATCGGATCGCAAATACATCCTCAATGTGTCTCGTGTGTGTTCTCATCTGAACTTAGAGCAGTCCACTTGTGATAGCAGGTCTGAACAGGGCCAAAGAGAGCCCGAGCAGGTTGAACTGGTTGAGTGGAGAAGGTCCCTGCCCTCTGTCTGTCTGGCTGTGTGAAAATACGGATTTTCTTTTTTTCCTGCCAGGCGGCCTCTTCCCTGGGCCGTCAGTGCCCATCCCAAACGAAAGGTAGAAGACGTTCGACCGATCTTCTGGGCCTCCAGACCCAAGAGCTACATCTACAGAACCCAGGACTGGGATGATTTCCCCAACGGCCGATGGCAAGCTCCATTACTAACAGAGCTATGAGAATTGGTGTCTATGTGTTTGTGTAAAATGGTGAAGCCTACTATCAAATGACTGAGTGATGATGTCGATGTCTTCAGGGGAAACTCCTCATCTCCAGCTTTTGGTGAGTTAAACGACTACTACCTGTTCTACTTGAAGAGCAAGTCCTCCAAAGATGCTCTGCTGCAGATGTGGGGAGAGGAGCTGATGAATGAGGAGAGTGTGTTCGAGGTCTTCACCTGCTACATCACAGCTCAGCCGAACCGCAGTGGACACAAGGTAGAGGGAGGGGACAGAGAAGAATTGAATCTGACTTTTCACAGCACAGAACTTTTACAAAGGTCATGTTTACGAGTCAGACGTTACAACATCTAGTGTCCTGTAATGCCTCCTAATGTAGTCACAACATCACCATTACTTACCGATAAAATACGAACTATAGATGTCCTTATGTATGAGAATGAGATGTTCACATGGATCTCAGTCTCATGTCTTAGTGTGGAGCACTGAGCTGGGTGTCGCCGCTGATTTCCACAATCAATTCATTTTATTTGACCATTTATGGTTAATTGTAGGAGTGTTCTGTGCGGAGCATGAGGTTTGCCAAAGTGTGCACGTTTTCAATTTGATTGTGATTTAAAAAGGGGAAACTGAGTGGAGGCGTGTGTCCACAGGTTTTTTAGTCTGATTACTTTTTGCTGTATATTGTTTGTGGCCTTTGTACGCACAGACACTTTTAGTATGTACTGTTTTCTAAATGAGGCCCCCTGGAGTCAGGACACGGTTAGCCTAGCTTAGCACGAAGACTGGAAGGAGGGGGAAACAGCTAGCCATTGAAATATAAAACACCAGGTTTCTTCTTCTTGTGCCAGGTGATGTGTTTGCCATGGAACGATGAGCCTCTGGCCCCAGAGACCAACCTGCTGAAGGATGAGCTGGAGAAGGTGAACAGACGAGGAGTCCTCACCATCAACTCCCAGCCCAGCATCAACGGCAAACCCTCGGCAGACCCTGTAGTGGGCTGGGGACCCGCAGGAGGCTACGTCTTCCAGAAGGTAGTCAACACTGTTGGTTTTGTTTGCGTGTTCGGATGGTGATGTTCAGGAGTGTGTGTGGGCGGGGGTTTGTCTCATAATCCTCTTGTTGTAAATTCAACAGGCCTACCTGGAGTTCTTCACCTCCAGTGAAAACGTCACCGCTCTCCTCAAAGTACTGAAGAAGTACGAGCCCCGTGTCAACTACCATATTGTCAATGTGCATGTAAGTTTGAACAGGGAGCTATCAGTCTGTGTTTGTGTGCTTTGTGCGTTTGTTTGTTTGGGTCAACATCATGTCATCCTGAACACTTTGTGTGCAGGGCCGTAACTTGACCAATGCCCCTGAACTGCAACCTAACGCTGTGACGTGGGGGATCTTCCCTGGCAGGGAGATCGTTCAGCCCACTGTAGTGGACCCGGTCAGCTTCATGTACTGGAAGGTAAGATGGAGACCGTCCTGCCGATTCAGATGTAGATAGGAGTGATGGGTTAAAGCCCTGTATTGTGGGAAGGTCTACTGGGCAGAACTGGCACCTTGACTAATAAACAGGGGCATGTGATTGACGTCATGAAGTACATTGTATTTGACACCAGCAGTTTTCTGGACTGGTGGATCTCTTCTGACTGTCCCCATGTTGTTCTCAGGACGAGGCCTTTGCCTTGTGGATCGAGCAGTGGGCCAAACTCTATGAGGACGAGTCTCCTTCACGGATGATAATCAAGTATATCCACGATAACTACTTCCTGGTCAACCTGGTGGACAATGACTTTCCTCTGGAGAACTGTCTGTGGCAGGTGATTGACGACATGTTTGAGCTGCTCGATGCTCCTCCAGAGACACTCAGTGACCTGACAGTGTCAGAATAAAGTCCAGCATTTCAAACAGGTTTTTTTTTAAGGAAAGTAACACTACAGAACTGTCAATGTTTTATGCATCATCTATGAAAGCTGCTATTAGAGTAAGAAGTGTATTTCACAGTGTTTTCTAAAGACTTTTTATAAATGTTTTTTTTAACATTTGAGTTAATGGAAAATCTGGTGGAAAATGAAACTGTACGAGAGGATCAGGACCATCTGTAGCTTTATCCTCTGCAGTTCCCTCAGCTAATAAACTCCACTCAGACCCAGAGTTTCTTATGGACAGAAAAACAACACATGAGAAACTAAACTCCCACATAATGAATTGTGAACATGCTGTGTGCTTTTTATAGTGTTTTTCAGTAAATGTTTTATTTTCAGAGGAAAATAAATCAATTTGTGTATTTGAATTAATTTTTTAAAGATATGTACTGTTCTGGGTGAAAACCTGATACAGGTGTGAGATGTATGAGAGTCAACGTCTTGTTTAATCTCATTTTGATGCTATAAACATAAGAGTCAGACAAACGGATGCCAATGACATTTATATGTTTTAAATGTGTCATTTGTTTGCTCTGCTGTTCAGTACTGTACCATAAGTAACCTGCTCAGTGTAGGTTACTAAGCAGCTCATTTATATATTTTTCTAATTAATGTGGATCAGAGGTGGGGGACTCTCTATAGCTAATTTCCCTCCTTCATGACCTTTTCACTCATTTTGGGATCAGCTGGGAGTCAGGGGCGGAGTCAGAGCTTCAAAATTGTTCTTCAGAAACCTAAGGTGACATCTTTATATAAAGTCTATGCTTTGACTTGACTTAGACGTGACACAGATGACTCGAAAGGACCTGACTTTTTTTTTCCTTTTTTTTTTTTAAAACATTTGCAAGTTACATTTTGTTTTCAAAACATGATCGGGTGATTTCTAGTGCAATGGGTGCTGAAAATACTGACATTGATTGCAGGAGGAAAGAGAATTAAGCACAATGCAGGTTCCACATAGAGATGTATAGTAGTAGCAATAACAAGAATGGCACTCATACCTCCGCTAAAGGCCAAACAATGCTACCAACATCCCAGACAGAAAGTGATTCCATCTGGGATTCCTGGATCCTGTCTTTTTAAACGTGGAAACTGGAGCTGATCATCAGGATTTTATTTAACTTGACTTGCTTGTCATCACAGTAACTTGGGACTTGAAGGTTAAGACTTGCTTGTGACTCACTCCCACCTCTGATGTGGAGTATTGCTGCAAGACATTCAGTGGCTTCATTAGGTTTCAGAATGACAGCACCACCACATAACCATGGGTCCAAAGGCCATAGAGCAGATGACATGGTGGGGATTTTCCACAACATTGAGTAACTGCCCATCAACAAATGAAAGTACAAATCATCACCGTGCAGAGAAGTGGTGTGAGCTGATGTAACGCACTTACTTTACTCTGACCTGAGGCTTTTGACCGGGTCACTTACATCAGTCAGACCATCAACAGTCATCTCCGCCTCATAGACCTACACCTCAGATGGAAACGTGCCAAGGCAGTGGGGCACAGCAACCTTCCTGACAGCATCACAGTACTGACCTGAGATAAGCAGTGTAATCAAAATATCTGCATCACAATTTATTGCAGAGACAAAGACATGAAATCTGGTTGAATTATGGCTTCTATTCTGAAAAGATATATAATCACCACTGACCACCTCTCACTGGGGTTTATATATTTCTGTGAAATAGGAAAATGTGATGCAATTTGTGTTTTGGAGTTAATTTAAAAGCCACATGTTGAATACACTTGTCCAACATCCACTTCTGTCTATTGTGCTAGAGTTATGTTAATGAACGGATCGTCTCTCCGGTGTTGGCATGGTGCCGTGTCTCTACCTGTGATTTTGGTCATTACAGGTCAAAAATCAGTATTGGACAAACAAACATTTTACATGATGATGGCGCTCGGCGAAAAGTGAAACCAACTTTCAAGACAAAACAGTTTTTTAGAGATTTCACTAAAAACCATAGCTCTAAATTTTAGTTTGTCCACTACTGGCTGTTGCCTTTCAGGGAAAGTCACCATTTTGAATAAAAGAATAAGACCCTTGTGGGTCCGTGTCGACCTGATGGTGGCGCTAGAGGACGAATCGCATGATCACCAGTGTACACAGGATTCATCCTCTGGGAACCACAAATGTTTGTTCAAAGTCCAGTGGTTGAGTTAGTGTTGTCCCGTATCAAAAACAAATGACTCCAGCAGGAGTAAACAGGACTGTGTGTGCATGGAGATGACCTGTCCATGCTCTGCTGGGACACTTAAGTGGTTTCAGTTTGATGCACAGTGGAGTCACTGTGGAGGATGCAGCTGTCAGCATTACTCTTCCACATGTAATATTACATCAGCCAAAGTTGTTCTACCTTGCAGATGTTGGCAGTGTCTGTTGTTTGCCAGTGAGTCATAGTAAACACTTACGATTGGTTTTCTTCACTAAAAGGTGAGTGATGAGATGCACAGCAACAGGGCTGCTCATTTCCTCAACAGAGAGAACATATAACAATATCTGCTGTCATATCATTTTACTTTGACATTTAGATAGTTAATTGATCTTTGATAGTGATATAGGCATCACTAAGACTGTTTTAGATTTACAGTGGGTGAAAGTTCAGCAGTGCCA
The DNA here is from genome assembly GCF_002260705.1 of Seriola dumerili. Lineage (NCBI taxonomy): Eukaryota > Metazoa > Chordata > Actinopteri > Carangiformes > Carangidae > Seriola > Seriola dumerili. The sequence continues at coordinate 107,517 of NW_019174680.1, forward strand.
TAAAAAGTATGTGGTTCAATTCTGGCCAGGAATGTACAGACTGAAGCCTCAGCTATGACCTCTAACCCCTTTTCCAGAGGAACTCTTAACCATGTGACCAGAACAGCTGCTGCCTCTCTCTGGATATCTGTGTCAAGACTGATGTATTGTAATATTTATTATCTATTAACCCCTTGAGGTAAAATATTGACAATGGTTCCTTTTATTCAGTTGTCAGTGAGCATGCACGTTACATCTGGATACAGCTGTCACTGGTCACTGGACACACTCGAGCTCTGATCACCATGGGCCTCAACAGTCCATCAAAAACTGGAATTCACATTAAGTAATTAATGTGTCAAGATTCAGGCGATTTGAAGCTATAAGAAAATATAAGAGGCTTTTTGGGTCAGTGACTATGGTCACTTTGTAGTTCAGATGCTCTGATTGCACCTTTCAAGGCTGGATTGTTAAACAGATGAAGCAGCTGCCATAAGTGCTTCAGACCCTGAAAGCCCCGGGTTCCCACCTTAACTCTTCAGGGACAGTCATCATTTGATGTACATGACATTTTGAGTGTGGTCAACACAGACACATAATGTGTGCTCGTCTCTGGTCTCTGGCTCCAACCAGTGGACACAATTAAGACTGTGAAGAAACATACAATACATGTTGTCCATCACCAGACGGTTCAAGCAGGAAATCCTAAAGGGACAGGGTCGTCACAACAGTTGGGATTGTTTGGAGTGGGGTTGTATGAGGTAGTCATGCATAGTCGGTGTATTACCTGCAGTAGATTCAGATCAGCGTGCTGCCTGCTAAGAGAGGCAGCAGGGAACACCTGCACACAAGCAGAGCTATCAGTTGCTGTGCACGGGGGCCAGCAGAAAAAACCTGTTTTAGACACGCCCAGCGAAACAATCTAATATCTGTTGAAATGTACGCTTCATACTGGAATATTTTCAGCGGTTTATCTTCTCGTGAAAACAGCACTTTCCTTTGGCACAAAATTTTTTCAACTGCTTAACTATTGTATTCCTACACACAAGTTATTCTTATAATATCGTAACAATGAAATTTGATTTTAAGAACACAACTTCAATAATACAATATTCTGACTTCTTCTAAAATGTGACATAACAGCAATATTACAAATATCCTTGTAAAATAATGACTATCTTGTGATATCATCACCTTTTTCTTGAAATTACATTATTACTGTAACAACATTTTTTATTCATGTAATCTGACTTGGTTTCTCTCATCTTTACAGCGGCCTAATACTGAGTCACTTAATCATTAACTCCATTAAAGCTGCAGCAAACTACCCTGGTCATAGTGTTTACTGACCAATTACTATTAACATGTATTGGAAAAATTCCAGTGAACAGTGGATTTAACTTTTATTTTCTAAAACACTGTACAGTTCTGTTGGACACAGCAACTTCATGAAAATCACAGCACAATTCATTAATTCATTCTGTGTTCAAGTCGACCGGCATTTCTGTGTTAATTATCACATATAAAATATTGTGCCCTCTGAGTGTACACTAATATGACAGGGATGTTAAAAATACAAATACACTACATATAGAAATGTAACTGCGGAAAAGGGTTGCTAAAGATATTTAGCGTATGACTTTCTTACTCTTCAGGCAGAAGACTCTGACCTGCGGATTCAATTATAATAAAAGCCATTCATGCCAGAAAAATACATAAATTGGATGAAAATTATATAATACTGACGTGAATTAAGTAAATTATATAATTAAATTATAAATTCTGTTTGTTTTCTTAGTTTAGTGTCTCACACTGGAGACGGTAGTTTACGTGCTGCGCTCTGCATGTGTTTAGGTTCAGGCCATAAGAACATTTTGGATTACATTCAGACAACATCAGGGTTTTGGTTAAATCTTAGCTAATCAAATTGTCACCAGACATTTTCATTATTTAACTAAGTCTCTCCACCTGATAGAAAGTGCATATTCCCCAAAATGTCTAACTTTTCCTTTAACTTTGTATAAATGAGTGTGAAAGTTGTCTGTGAGCTCCACAGTAATTTACTGGAAAACTGGTTCAGACAGAGGGATAAAGAAGTCCAGTCTACCAGGTGAAGATCATTGCTACAGTTTTTAGGACCCCTCTTCGTATGCTCAGTGCCGCCAAGACTACACACACGGAAAAGACATGCTCCTTGGCACAATTTCACATGTTGGTTAATGAGCTACTTCCTGGAACACCCAAGCAACAACAACCAAGACTAGCTCGTCAACATCTATAAGGATGTCAGCCTCAGCCGTCAAATTCATACGAACAATGGAAGGTGACTTTGTGCTCAGTCTGAGCTCACCTTCACACGCACGCACGCACGCACACGTTGGTGCCACCACAAAAATTGTCTTTTTGTAGCACACAAATATGGGCTCAAAAATCTAACAGTTTAACAGAGTTTCCATCTGCTGCTGTTCTTGTGAAACTGTGGTTCACTTTTCAAAATGAACTTGCGACCAACGGAAAGTTAAGATCTCATATTTAAGCAGTCCATCTAACACTTCAAACCTGATCCTATGAACACCAAAATAGAAAACGAGAGTTTCAAATCATGTACTGTAGGTTCACAGGGAGGTTCTGAATAAGAATATTGCAATATGATATTTACAGTCTAAACCCATCCTGCTCTTTCTGCTGCATCACAGCCTCTCTCACTGCATTTAATCACTCACTTCATTTTAAAGCCTGAGATACCACTTTCATCAAGATGGCAGGAGCTGAAAACAGATTTCCTGAGCTGCAGACAGAGCCCAGAGTAACTAACAGTGATGTCCTCAGTCCGTCGATCCATCGTCTGTCTGAAGACTAAACCTCTTATGTAAACATGAGCATAACATTAGTTTATAAGATATTTGAATTTGATAGCGTTCTAGCAGTGTACCCCGAGTGTAACAGTTAGCTTTGAATGTGTGCATGTACGGCAGATTTCAGAGGTCAGGGTCATCCCCCCTGAGGGTGCTGAACTCCTCAGCAGCTGAGTATTTGTCAGAACCGCGGCCAGACGACTGGCGGAAGCCTGCTGCAATCTCATCAAAGGTTCGGCCCTTGGTCTCTGGCACCTTGAAGTAGGTGAAGACGAAGAAGCCCAGCAGCAGGACCGTGAAGATGATGAAGACGTACGGACCACAGAGTTGCTGCGTCAAAGGCAAAATGTAATTCATTTTAAATTATGGGCACGAGCTACAGCATGCATATTCAACAGTTAGGAGGGTTAATGGCGTTTGTGGACTGCAACTGTCTTACCTCGACATACTGGAAGCACATCCCCACTAAGAAGTTGGCAGACCAATTGGAGAAACCAGCAACTGCAATGGCAGCAGGCCGGGGCCCCTGGCTGAAGAGCTCGGCCACAATGAACCAGGGAATGGGGCCAGGGCCAATTTCAAAAAATGCTACAAAGCTGAAGATGGCTGCAATGCTGACATAGGACATCCACTTGAGCTGGTCCTGAGGAACAGCACACCACAGATGTTTTCAGTCGCTTCATTTGAAAAGATGAACAGATGGAGTAAAGGTGATCTTGAAAACTTACCAACAGCGCCATGGCAACAGTTAGAAAAATTGCTGAAACTGCCATTCCCATCAAACCAATGAGGTGAAGTGGTCTTCTGCCCATTCGCTCCACCACAAACAACTGCAAAGGACAGGAAGTGTCTCATGACAAGATGAAGGTAAATGTTACCAACATCTTTTTAATGGTTCTTTTGTGACTTACAGAAACCACAGTGAAGGCGGTGTTGACCACTCCTGCACCAATGGTTGCATAAACAGGCTGCGACACGCCTGCTCGCTCAAAGATCCCAGTTGAGTAGTAAAACACCTAAAGACGATGACATGACACAGGGAACGGTTGGCGTTGGCGTGCATATGAATTACTCTGTAGACACCTGAACCAAGAACTGGCCTCTTACAGCGTTGATTCCAGACAGCTGCTGCGAGAGCTGCAGCATGATGGCAACAAAGATGGGCTGGCGGTACATGGGGGAGCGGAACAGCTCGGGGATGGTCACCTTCTTCTCCCTCTTCATCTGCTGGCTCTCCTCCCTCATTTCCTGCATGTCCTCACTCACGTCGTCAGTTCCCCGCAGCTTCACCAAGACTGGAAGAGAGCAGTTCATGTGACATCTGTGTCGGGGAAACACACACTGATGTGCTGGACAGGATGTGCGGTCAAAAGAACAGGCGTTAATCAACCTTTCTGGCAGCTGTTGGTGCCAGTTCAGGTCACTACGGCAACGGTAAACTGCGTAAGTTAGGTCCTTTAGGACAGTAAACATCATGACTAATTTAACTCTTGCCAAAGTTATGTTGTTTATAATTGTGTGTTTTGTCAAATGTGTGTGCGCGTGTGTGTGTGTGTGTGTGTGTGTGTGTGTGTGTGTGTGTGTGTGTGTGTGTGTGTGTGTGTCTGTGTGTGTGTGTGTATGTGTGTGTGCGTCTGTCTCACTGCTGCGGGCTTTGCTCTCCTCGTTGCAGTTGATGAGGAGGTACCGGGGGCTCTCGGGGCAGAGGGGCAGCAGGATACACTGCAGCACTGCTGGCAGGAAAGTAAAACCCAGCAGGAGGGGCCACAGGGAGGCATTCCCCATGATGGATTCAATCCCAAAGATCTACACAACACACACAACACAATGCTTACACACATACATATATATATATACACTGTACAGCACACAGAGCAGCACATTTGTCACAAGTCATAACCAAACAGGAACATCCTTTTAGACTGGGTTCAGGTTTTTGTCAGTTCCAGACATTTTTGACAAAGTATGTAACTTCTGCCTCTCAATCAAAGCAATATGAAATGACGGTGTTGAGTGATGTCACGAAGTAGCATGGGACCATGGGAGTTGTCTTCAACACCACTGCAATCAGTGTGAGTCGTTCCGGAGGTTTTTACCAGGAGCTGAATTATCCACAGAGGTCTCCTCTCCTCCAAAACAAACAGACCAGGTGATTATAACCAGTAAAACACTGAATAAAACAGTTTCACGTTTAAAGTCAGTGATTAACCGACGCGGTTCAGCAGATACAGGAAACTGCTGCAATAATAACAGCAGTGAACAGGCGGAGAACAGACACAACCACCACATTCGTGCCCCTTTTCTTGTTTAATATAAACACATAGTTCACCAGACTGCTATGATCCCATGTCCCTTCAGTAGTGAGTTATCCCATCCAACTTCATGGTTGTGTCAGGAGCTTGTCTGTGTAGCCGTGATGCAGCAGTCCTTCATCTCATGCATTATAGTCCATTACACTCACTTCTGCAAAGCTCCAGAGGATCCTGGTGGCTGTCGCTTGAGATTCACCATTCACATATTACATTCATGGCTCCATCATTTGCAGATTTTCTTTTTTGATGATTTTAATTGTACTTAATAGTCGCTGTGAAGGTTTGTACATTGCTAAACTCGTTTTAAACCTACACCTGAGACAAAAACTCAGGTGTGGCTAAATGCTGGGTTGTATTTTTAGAACATCATATAATGTTATGTTACAGTTTGTAAAATGCACACTTTAGACTCTTCACAAACAATATGCAGGGTGGGGGTGGGGCTGGCACCAGTCCTGTCATTACCCTTAACTCATTTAACTTTAATAAACATGATGTTCTGACACTTGAAGCATAAGTGCCACTGTTACACAGACTGGTGTAAACACAACAGCCTGTGGTCAACAGTGTTTTAACATCTGCCAGATACATCATCACAAACTTTACCTTTGTTGTGCAATAAGTTCACGTGGATACAATAATCTAATCATGACCAATAATCAGGCTAAGGCCTAAGTCCAATTAAGATGTTTTGTGCCTGCGTTGCTTTTAGGAATCTACTTGATGCACAGGACATGTGTTTGTATCCCAGAGAAACAATGGCAGAGTGGACCATACAAATAAAATGAACCCAATGCATTTTATAAATCATATGTAAATATTATATATATATATATATATATATATATGTGTTTTTGTTTTTTTCTTATTATCGTAGAATGAAGCATTTTACCAACACAACACGTTTTCAAACAGCTGGTCTGATGTGTGTGTGTGTGCTGGTACGTTGGACAAAAACTCAAAACAGTTGGACTAAAGTGTTTACATGACTGACAGTTTCATCATATCAACATGGTGACAGTATGGTGACTCCGTCTTACTCACATTAATACTTTAATCACGTTATGTTGTGATTAAGATTGTTGTTAAGCTACAAAGCTCTCAGGCTTTCAAATAATAGCCAACCTGGACAGAGAGGTGTTACGCCCTCTCAGACTTTTAATGTGAAACATCTGTACAGGAAGTGCAGATTTTGGAGGTTTCTTCCTGTTACAAGGGAGTTTTTCCTCCCAAATGTCGCCAAGTGCTGCTCATTGTAGGAGCTGTTGGTTCCTCTTTATAATATTGTAAGGTCTTGACCTGACTCTTTAAAGTGCTTTGAGATAATGTTTGTTATGATTTAATGCTGTACAAATAAAATTGAATTGAAACTGAAATGAAAAAAAATTCATTTGAAATAATGGAGCAGGCATAATATCTGACTTTGTGGGTTTGAATACTTTTAAATGTTGATACTATCACACGATAAGGAGTTTATTTATTCGTTCTGACGCCATGGGAAACTAAGGGGACGATCATGGTTCAAGGGTTGAGGATCTCACCTGTGCCATGAGAATGCCGATCACGACACCAAGCTGATGCAGAGTTCCTAACGCTCCACGGAGAGACGTGGGCGAGATTTCTTCAACATACATGGGCACAAAGCCAGTGGACAGACCAGAGTAGAGACCCACTATGAACCGGCCAATGATGAGCATCTCAAAGGAAGCAGCCAGTTGGGAGAATCCCATGAACACGGCGGCAATGAAGGCGAGTACGTTGGCCATGAGCATGGAGTTCTTCCTGAAGAGATGATAAGAATATTCATTAATGGTTTGTCATTTTTTTCCTTTTTTAAGAGAACGTGTGATTAATAATGATGTTGGAGATAGGAAGAGTCGCACCTGCCGAACTGGTTGACGAAGAGGCCGACAGAGAAGGAGCCGAACATCCCGCCCACAGAGAAGATGGCCACAGAGAGCGACCACAGAGCTGTTAAAGTGGTCTGAGGGATGGGCTCTGAAAACCTGCTGCTCCACGTCTCGTTGTAGAAGCTCTCAATAATCTAAAACACAAAACAGCACACAGTAGGTTCAACATGTAAGACGCATAAAAAAACACATTAAACTTGCTTGTCTCAGGTTTTCATGTTAGTCAGTCACCACATTGGTCCAGAGTGAAATATTTTAACAACGACTGACTTCAGAGATCCTCTGACTTTTCCTCTGGCACCATCATTACGTTTCTCTTGGATGGATTTCCATGACATCGTCTACAGACACTCCTGGTCCCCAGTGGATGCATCCTACTGGGTTTGGTGGTGATCCTTTGACTTTCCCTCCAGCACCAGCAGCAAAGTTTTAACTGTCTATACCCTTTAGCTCAGTGCACCACTAGGTCACAGTAGAGCCTCACAGAGCTACTAGTATGACTGTAGACTATGGGTCTCTTTCCTTTTCCAGGGAAGCTGTCCACAGGGCGCCTCAGTGGCTCACCTGGTAGAGCGCGTCATAACAACAATAATGACTCTTAACACCTCCATGTTTTTCATAAGACGATACTCACATTCTGAGGAGCATTGATGACACCTGTGTTGTAGCCAAACTGGAGAGAGCCAATCACAGCTGTCCCCACAGCCATCATCAGCTGGGGCGTCACCTGTTGTTATAACAGAGAAACACAGATGCAGGTCTGCGTTTAACAAGACAACCATCAAAGATTATTCATGTTGCTGACTGAGAGTGAAGAAGCCAAGAGGTTCAAAGTAGATGAGTGCAAACACATCTGTGCAGCTATAGTTAGCAATGTGCTGTTCAGTGTTTTGGCAAATGGGCGTCCCCACACTGACACAATGAATCACACTCAGCAGGTTTAAAGTGTGTGATGTATATTTACTGAGGTACAACTGTAAGGTACTTAAATATTTAAATCTTACAGTGCTTCCACTACACTCAGAGGAAACATTGAACTGTTTACTGTGAAAATTATAATTTAACATCCAAAACATACAATGGGTTTAGAGAATATGATGCACTGCAACAGATTAAATAACACAACTGAACCTAAAGTACCTACAATTAGCTCCTCCTACAAACTACAAGCTAACATTGTTATAAAGCATTATAAGTACCTTCAGTACATTTTGCTGATAATACTTCTTTACTTAAGTACATTTTCAAATGTAGGATTTTTACTTGCAGTAATACTTTTAGATTAAAATACTTTAATGACAGTGAAGGGGCTGGGTTTAAGAACACAGTCTAAACCTGCTGTTGATGGACACAATCATCCCACAGTTCACACAGGCAGAAGCACACAACCACAAGTGTCTCTGAAAACACAAATACATGATATATTTGCTTCGTCTTAGTGAGTCTGAATTGGCAGTGGTGCTCGATGTCTCGTTTGTTGACAAAGAAGAGCAAAAACACTCTGCTAGAGAGTTCACAATGACATGTACAACAATGAGTTATAGTAGTATGATGTAGACTTGGGACACACTGGGAACACTTAGTGGCACCACTGAGGCCCGACAGTGATGGTGAGTGTGACCATACCGCTCTGAGGAACATTATCCTGGCTATGGTCTGTATCAGATGTTGTTGGTGAGTTTTGTCTCAGAAGCTGCTGTTTGTTTTACTTGCCACACACAACCTGAGAAACTGGAGAAGCACCTGTTATCACACTCTTTTTTTTTCCTTCGGCTAATCAGTCACTTTATAACGTGGTGCACTGATCACACTTTACCTTCCCGTCGCCCTCCATACTGGCTGCTCGGTCCACTCACAAACTTCCAGACAGAGACAGAATCCGGATCATTAGTAATCCCTCTAGTCAGTATGTGTCCTTTCAACAAAAACAAGTGGTCATGATGCTGTCTGTCCTGTTATTTAGTCCAACATCAGTGTAAACAAATCTCTCTCAGATTCTCCCTCCATTCACCTGCTGCAGTAAGCAGCTTTGTGACGTCAGCACTAAGTGGGTCTTAATGAGCTGCCGTGCCTCCGGAGGAGCGGGAGAATCTCTGCGCTGATTGGCTGAGGAGAAAATACAGAGTAGTAATACATTAGCAGATGAATAATCCCAGCGTTACTGATAAAAACTACAAAGTACGGCACAAGAAGCTCTAGAAATACAACCGAAGAGGAACCACTTGTAAATCTTTATGTTATCCAATAAACAGAGCATCAAACTGCTGCACTGTTTATTGCTACAGCCTCAAAAACTATTTGAAAAAAACGAAATAAAGGAAAAGATTCAGGGAATCAAATTAGATTGTTTTATTAATTTTGTGAGATTATTAATCTTTACATTATTCTTATACACACACACATATATATATATATATATATATATATGTATATATATAGCGCCAGTCGTAACCTGTACTGTGATTTACCTTATAATGAAAGCTGAAAAGCCTACAACAGTCTGTGTTTGTGTATTCCATGTTCTCTCAACGCTAGAAAGACAAGGGCTGGCCGCTGCTCCAACTGTTGCTGACTGACCTCTCCATCCAGCAAAGAGGTCGTCCTTGGAACAGGGGGACAAGGACATCCTCTTCCTGTAGGGTGTGGACAATGAAGTTAAAGGGCTGCTCTTTAACATCATTGTCCTGGACGAGCAGAATGAGCCCTCCAGCAGAGGTTTGCCGCCTCCTCCTCCTCCTCCTCCTCCTCCTCCTCCATACAATCAGCAGTAAAGGCCCTCTTGTTGATCCTCCCCTTGCTCCAGCGATACTCCCCTCTTCTGTTCAACCGCCTCCTCTTCTTGGACTATATGTACGCAGGAACACGGCCTACAGGAAGAGGAAGGCGGCTGAGGCTGCTGCAGAGATTTTAAGAGATTTTACAAACAAAGAACCATTTCTTCATTGCAAACAACCTTAAAATTTAATGAAATGTTTTCAAAGTTATCTTGTCATATGAACATAAAAATGTTTGGTGCATATTTTACAACCATTTTTTTTTTTTTTTAAGTTCATTAAACTGTTTAAATGTAAGCAAAGTGCACCATGTATGTGTCGTCAATTGGTACTTATCAAGTACTAATTACTAATTCAATTTAAGTAAATAAAAAAAAATAAACATAAATTAACATAAAACAATTATGTCAAGCTCACAAGGGATGAGTTTCTATCAAGTGAACAACTCATTTTAACAGTCCTGATCATTTCAGTGGACTTTACAAAAATTGGGGATGGTTTGGTTTTTACAGTGTAATTCAAACGACATTGTTTTATTAATGGCCTGAAATGTACAATTTGAACTGAGATTACGGAAAATGTATGAAGATTATAGATAATTATATTATTAAGTTCTCATGGTTGTGACCTGTTTAAAGTTTGAATGGTGCTTTTAAGGGAAGTGAGAATGTGTAGACAGAGGCTGAATGAGACTGGGTTTGAAAGTTTCTCTAAGAGTCACTTCAGTCAATTAAACTAAACTGCATTGTTTGAGGAACAGCTGGAGCTAAACTACAACGTTTAATGGATGACTGGTGCTCTGGGCTGTTGGTATGCTGGTACCAGGTAGCTTGTACGTTTGTGCGGGTGTGTGTCTTTGTGGGTATCAGATATCTGTGCGTCTGTGTGCTTGTGTGTGTGTGCAAGTCTAATCAGCTGATCTAAATCGGTTTTGTGTGACCAGCTGCAGTTAATGGTTTCTATAGTGATGATAACTGCTTAAGTACACCTGGTTAAAAGAGGGATGATGGTGAGACACACCTCTAAACTCTGGCTTATAACATTAACTCATACCACCTGAAGCCTAATATTTGCTGAGAGGAGACTCTGCTGAACGCACTGATATAAAATATTTGTTTGTGGTGTCAAAAATGTGGGAGGTGCAGCGATTTTAAAAATGTTTTGAACATTTTGAGTTTTGAATGGAGTTTCTAGCTGAATGAGTAGAAGGGGTTGAAAAATGCATGAAAAGTTGTGGAAAACTGGAGATTTTGAACATTTCATCCATTTATCTTGATGGGAGAAATGCCAGAAAAACATTAAATACTTTGGAAAGTATGAAATATATCAAAAAAACTGAATACATCCAGTAATGTCCCAATTGAGCTGAAAGTTTTAACGTTTTCTGTGTATGAAGGAGACACGAATCAAAAAACAGTGGAATAATAAAGAATTTTTGAACCTGAGAAGAACAGCAATCCCACCTAACTACAAGTAGATTAATGGGACATTAACGCTACAGATCTTACCTGAGAATCATCAGGTTTTTAAGATTTCTTCGGTATCAAAGTAACTCACTGATATCTGTCAGTATGTCCAGTGGTACCTGGCAAAAATTTACTGCTAATAGCTAATTCAGAAAAAATTAATTTTCCAAAATGTAAACAGAGGCTAAAAAAAGGAGGATGGAAGAGACTGAAATCTGAAAAACAGCTGACACAATGAGAATAACAGATTCATTTCACAGTTTGGTATTAACTCTTCACTCTAGTGCTGTATTTACGTACAGATGTGACCAGAGGCCCCTGACACAATCCAGCATCACTATACAAACGCTCTAAAGCAGTGTGTGTGTGTGTGTGTGTGTGTGTGTGTGTGTCCCTCGTGTTGGTCCAGGTGAGAGGCTCTCTCTCACTAATCCTCTGAGCACAGCAGCTATTTTTACATCCACTCAGCAGAGTCAGTGGAGAACGTCTCACTGATGCCAGCATGCCTGACATGTGACCTGATGTACTGAAACTGAACAAACAATCATGAACAAACTGAACATTTCAATAGTCGTTCAACAGTTATCCATGACTTTCAATACAATTTAGTATATTGTGTATTTGCACGTGAGCCTGCAACATGAGAATGCTCCAAACGAACCAACTCATCCAACGACATCAGACATCAAACGTTAAATAGTTGGCGAGAACAGCCGCACTGAAAGGCAAAGTGAAAAGCCAGCCATCATAGGGAAAAAATCATTTAAATATGAGGCTCACAGAGCACATTCTCGTTCTCTCCACGAAGACATTTATAGTGTCCACCTCAGCTGTTCACGTGAAAAGTAACAGAAGTAGTCGTGTAAAGAATGAAAAACGAGCTGAGAGAAGTTCAGTCGCTGGCTCGTGTTTCACCTCCAACACAGCCGACCAATCAGGGCCTGAAGTGGACGTGAATGTTGGTTTGACGGTTTTGGGAAGTAACAGAAATTGTCAGATGCAGGGCGTCCTTATCTGATGGTGTAGAGGGAGGGGTGGTTCCTCTGTGAACAGCTCTGGGAGGCTTAGCTGCAGTACTGCCGTGAGATAAATACCACCATCAGCATGCGAACATACATGGACCGATTCTGCTCTGTCATGTCACATCATGTATCATTATTACGACCACAATCAGCACTGCAATGTACTTTATAGATTTATAGGTATGTTTATTAACATTTCTTTAAAAAGCCAAAGTGCACAATGAAAAGTAGAGATGTCTCAATCACACATTCAGTGTCCTTTAAAAACTTAAATTCATGATAAAAATCTATTTCTAATTTTTGGGACTGTATTTAGAGGGTTAGGGTTTATTTTTGATTTTTAGCCTCTTATTCGATTCTTATACATTTAATTGTGGTGACAGATACCCGTCACTGCGTAAATATTCAGTGGCTTTTTGATTTCTGGTGTGATTTCTGTATCCCCGCCCTTTTTTTTTTTTTTTGAATTCTACTAAGCTTTTGACTATATATATACATACAGTGTATATACATCATTTTACCACCTGGTTACTCAAGAGGGCACTGTTCTCTCAAATATTGGGGTACGTTTTGTGTGTTGCTGGAGTCATCAGGGTTTTATCTCCACTGGTTCTCGGAGATAACAGACTAACAGAAAATCCGTTTTACAAGCTGAAGGTGTGGAGTTTGAAAGACTAGGAGAAACTAATGAATGTGTCTAATGAAAAACCCTTGTGACTTGCATTATGGGAAATGTAGGATCCCGGGTTTTTGGAGACTGACCCATATCTAAAGTCTGAATATTTCAACCTCTGTCTCTTTGATTTTGACCATACTTTTTTATACTGTCCCTTGTGAGTCTTTCAACTTTATGGAAGTGACATATTAAATTACTGGAATACTCCTTTAATCCACTCCTGCTGCCATAGGTTTGTAATGGGCTGTTTAGAAACGTTGGTTTAGATTTATCACCAGAGGTAAACTGCAACTTCTCAACAGTGCGGTAGAATAATACTCCATTAATGTCCTGCACTGAACAACTAAGCGCCTCTGAATTTCTATACGCGCACACACACACACACACGTTTTCCTGTGTGGAAACGACACCAAATTAATGGTGGGAATGTGTGTGTGCCGGACCATCTGTTGGTTCACAACAGCTCCGTTCAGCTTCAGGACTCACCTCAGATTCTTTTTGGGGAACGCTGGTTTATATATTTACCTTCATGTGGAACATTTCCACATTGATCGAACAGAGCTGGATTTTTCCAGTTTACTTCTGATGCAGAGCCACCACCAGCAGCCAGGCTCTTATGCAACACTGTGCTGATCACCTCACCATATTTCCACTGTTACCATAACTCGGAGGTAGTGAGTGGGAAGAGAGTTGAAACATGGAAAAAATTTGAGAGGCCCAGTATGTTTGAGCAGACCATAGAAGCCCGGTGAATTCCCACCACAGCAATCCATCAGCAGAGCCCTGACAGAAAGTCACACTTAACCTGTTTTCTGTCTCTCTTTCTTTTGGAAAGGAAGAGGAGTGCCTCTACATGTGACATCACAAGAAACTTGAAACCGTCATTTTCAGCAGCCCTCCCTCCTTTCTGCCTGCTGACACATTTGCTCCCCTCTCCCCACCCTCTCCCCGAGACGCTCTGTGCTTCTCTGCTGGGCTCCAAAAACAGGACAGTGTTATCACCTCCCCAGCCCAAACTACACACTGATCCCAGGACTTCATCACGCAGGGTCCCCCTCTGCTTCAGAGAGTCAGCTGGGCCTGTTTCTGGAGGTAAGTCCTTCCATTCTTCTGGCTGAGTTGGAGCTACTGTGCTGCCACGTGTTTTGACCACTTGAGAGGGTCTGCTTAGGAAGAGTGAAGGACCATGGGAGGAGAGTGGAGCTTTGTTACAGACACCAACTTGTGCTTTGGTTTTGAAAAGGTTTATCAGAGACTCATAAAAACAAGTTCTAGAAATGCAGTTCTATGTAGTGCTGCTGTGCTCCAGATGTGATCAGTTCTGATTATTCAGCTTTTATTTTTTTTATATAAATTTATTCAAAGTAACTTAATTTACCAAAACGAGTTTGAGCATAATTGTTCTTGAGATTATAACATCATTTCAATCTATCAACTATATAAGTTTTGTTACAAACTCTTTTCTAAATTAATTACTGTTATAATAACTTTGTTAACAAAGCCAGGGGGCAGTATTCAGAGTATCTGTGTGGCAGCGAGGTTATATGGTTTCTTCTGTAGTGTGTAAATATAAATTTTCCCCTTTTATTTTGACTCGGATTATTTTCCAACATTTTTATTTTTTTAATAATTTACATCTGAAATGATACATGACAAGTCTTGATGTAGAGATATTTTTCTGATATCTGTGAAATAATACACTTATTTACTAGCATTGACATGTCAGTGGCTACACATGACAACATTTTTTTTTTTGCTGATGTTGAAGTAAATATGAGCCTCAGCTGATGTTGTCATACTTGTCATATTTAAGGTCTCAGATTGAGTTAATGTGCTGCTCAAAAACACAAACACACAAGAAAAGGTGACATATTACGTAAGATGTAAATTTACACATTCCTAACTAGGAGAATAGGGCAGGGCCTCAGCCAGGCACACATTGTACACTGTATGTTCCCTTTTACCTCACTGTGGGGGACACACTCTCTTTTCTATGCAGTAAAATTTAGTTAAAGGGTCATATTTTCTTTCTGTAGGATTATGAAGATGTTTGGATAATGTCAAAAAAGTATTGTCCTCCAAATGTGAACCCCAGACAAAAATAGAGGTGTAAAAAACATTTATATGTTAATCAGTGACCTTCAGAGAAGTTTGTTGTGTATTTTTGAGCTGTGGACAGAGCCAGGCTAGCTGCCCCCCCTGCTTCCAGTCTCTATGCTAAGCTAGGCTAACCACGTCCTGACTCGAGCTCTGTACTTCTGAAAACCTGAACGTTTCACTGACGGTAAGAAAGCAAAGGTGCTCCCTAAATATTGAAACTAATCCTCTAACCTTTAACTATCTGGTATCTGTTCAGTTCAGGTTGTATGTGTGGAGTGCTTTACACCAGCTGGTTTCCATGTTGACCAGAATCGGTTAAACCCACATATGGATATTTAACACGTACATATACTGTGTCTTTCCAGCATTAGCAAAGCTTGAACATTAGATTTGTATTAACTGGGAGCACATGCTACAGCAGCACAGAGGCTGTTTCTGTTTACAGCTGTAAATGTGACTTTGGCCAAAAAGATTTGGCAAGAAGCTCTTGAGCCTGATTGGTGCACAGGATGGGTGGGTGTCCATGCATCACAATAAGTCAAATAGTGTCAGGTGAGCAGATAGCCACGGGAAACTGTTTGACTTTGACTTTTATGTAAACTCTCCTGTCGCAGACAATTTTCTTTAACATTGACAACTCGCATTTAAAATGGGACATTGCCCAAAATGGTTTAATGTAGTCACCCAATTTAAATTATAATGATAATATAAAGGTAATAATCATGTGATATTTGCTATAAACAACAGAAATGCATCATTCATCAAGTTCAACCAAATCAAAAATGGAATTGCAATATGACCGGATCAGACACTGTCATTTTAACTTTTAACTGAAGCACAGCATCATTACAATGAGACAACTGCTCCGTGAACAGACAGAACCTGATCTGAAACACACAGTCCCCCAATTTACAGTTACAATATGTAACTTTTCCATATTAAAATGTCTAAAAACAACTAGACCTATGTTATATATTTTGCTGAGTTGTGTTCTTACAATATCCCAAATGTTTCCAGCACTTTTCCAACCAGAGAAATCTGTGATTTTAATCACGGTAATGATCTGTTTCATGTGGTCTGCCTGTCAATGACATCCTATCCTCTATGCCCATGTGTCAGTGTTGTGGTTGTTTGCCAGAAGCTCAAAATTTACTTTTATACCGTTTTAATTCACCTTTTTTAGACACTTTTTACACCTTGGTTTTCAACTATATATTTTAACCAGGTGCAGGATTTTAGTCATCAAATGTCTTGATCTTAAGTTATCAGAGAAAAAAGCTGAGCAAATGTTGGACAGCTCAGCTCCAATCCACTCTGAAACATCATGTGTCCGCCAAAGAGCGTCAGTGAATCACTGATTTTTAATGTCAAACTGCTTTATTCAGTGTTTCTACTGGATTTAATTCCCTGGTCTGTTTGTTATGGAGTGGAGGAGACCTCTGTGGATAATTCGGCTGCTGGTAAAAAAAACAAAAAACTCCTGAACGTCTGGTTCATAAGTTATCAAAAAGAACGGATACAAAGCTGAGCAGCAGTCTCAGCTTCCAGCCCCGACATCTCGTATCCGCGGTACATCGTTGGTGAATTACTCATCTTTAATGTGAAAACTGCTTTATTTAGTGTTTTTACTGGTTATAATCACCTGGTCTGGAATCCAGGAGAGAAGCTGACGGCAATGGTGGTGAAGACAACAACTCCCATGATCCCACGCTACTTCACAATGTCACCAAACGCCATCTGTAGTTATTGTTTTGATTAAGAGACCCCTAGAAGACTGTGTGTTTAAGTGGCAGCTCTCCAGTTTACATGGCTAAGTTACAGTGTCACTTTTCGGTTTACAGTTTTATAAGTGATACCTTCAAGTAAACAAACCTCAGTTAATTATTTCCAGTATAAAGACTAGTACATAACTCTTTAATGTTCCACCTGACCACCAACACCTGTATTAAAACAATTACAATTTGTCTGACTCCTCTCTAGGAAACATGAATCGAATATATTCATTGATGCCAATAAAACGCTGAGTGCATGAAAATGTAAAATGTCCCTCTGCACAGGGACGGTATTTACAAATAGAGTCCATGTGACAACTACTGTACAAAATGTCAATGTCTGAGGATCCAGCTCAGTCATGTTTGAGCAGCGAGTTCACGCTCAGCTGTTATCACTCTGTCATTTCTGTGGCCTGCAGGGAAAACATGTCCACAACTGAGCTGTTCAGACTTGGCTTCTCTCTAACCTTTTATCTACAGGGCAACGTCGCTTTTCAGTGGGTCTGGAAAAAATACTGTGTACCGTCAATACAAAGTGTAATTTTAATTTATTACAGTTCTGGCTAAAGCTTTGTTCTGTCAACAGCTGTATCAATTTTATGATTTATGTACAAACTATTTAGCTGCTCATTTAGCTGAACAGGCAATATATCTGCCTGGCAAAGTTCAGTTCTCTGAATGCCAGTGTGTCTTTGTTCTTAAATATTCACCATTTATTTTGTAAAATAGCTGACAGCTGTAGAAGAAAAGAACAACAGATACCATCAGCAGGGAAAGTTAACTCAGCACAGGGTCGTTCCAGTCATTTTTTCTCCTCAGAAATTGTTTAAACTAATAATCAAAATATCAGCAGAATTACTTTCTGTCAGTTGACTAATTGACTAATTGTTTCAGCTCTAATTAGATTTGCCTTGAAATGTTTGGCTCAGTTTTTAATAGTGCAAACACTACAAGATGAAGATAATACCAACTGTAACCAGATGTGAACGACATGTTATCAGAGTGTTTGACCTGAAGTGTGTGTGGATGGATACTGCAGTGCTTGTTTGGTACATTCAAACCAAACACAGACACATGGAGAGGTGTATGTTTGTAGCTCTGTGGGCTCAGATGTGTACTTTGATACTGATGAGATGGGATTTGAAGATAGCTGCTGAACTGTTTGTGTAATTCACTTTCTCCCTGCTGAGTTAACATGTGGAGAGCAGCTCTTTTCATATGGACAACAAAGCTCCCCAAATGTATTAGGAAATGAATCACAGTCACAGAGAAGCTGTTTAGCTGCAATATGTTGTTACTCACTAAGTTTATCTCATCTCTCGCCTGAAAACATCAGGCTGTGATATAACCATACAGACCTCTACACACATACAGTGGCAAGAAAAAGGAAGCGAACCCTTTGGAGTTATCTCCATTTATGTAATAAAATCTGATCAGATCTTCATCTAAGTTTCAATAATGAACAAAGACAATCTATTTTACCTAATAACACACACAAATGATTGTGCTGTTCTCGTTCATATTAGAACAGTGAACCCCTGTTCAGTTTTTACCACAGAGGAAGCTGCTTCTCTCCAAAAACATCACTGACCTGAAGTTTGTCAAAGTGCAGCTTGAATCCCCACAACACTACTTCAAAATGTTTGATGGACTGATGAGACTGAGGTTGAACTCTTCAGAAGAACATGCAGCACTATGTGCAGTGTAAAGGGGCTCTGCACACCAACATGAAAACATCATCTCTAAGGTGAAGCAGGGTGGAGGGAGAATAATGATCTGCGACAGCTCCAAATCACTGAGGGGAAAATGAAACCCCCAGTTTATCAAGGTCTCTTCCAGGATAATGTCAGAGTGGCTGTCCACCTGCTGAAGCTCAGGAGAAGCTGCTGATGCAGCAGAACAATGACCCTAAACATCAAAGGAAATCCACCTTCTGGAGTGGTCCAGTCAGAGCCTAGACCTGAATCCAGTAGAGATGCTGTGGACTGAGCTCAGAGTCGCTAGAACCAGACATCCTGAGAATATGTCTGAGCTGAAGCAGCTCTATAAGGCAGAATGGTCCAAACTTCCTCCTGAGCACTGAGCAGCTCTGATCAGCAGCAACTGGAGGAGCTGGTTTCAGCTTAATGGAGCCAAAGGAGGTTCAACCAATTATTAAATCCAAGAGTTCACTGACTTTCTCCACCAACGTGTAGACTGCACATGGAGACATTCTCCTTGAGGTGGTTTTAAGTTGTTTGTTATTTGTTTCTTCTCTTCTTCAGATTTCACCTTTCACTCTTTTATTCTTCTGAAATTTTCCATCCATCTGAAGAAGTAACTGAACCTGTCATAAGTATGGAGCTGCAGAAGCTGTCAAATGGTAATCACCACCATGACGCTGCTGTGGAAGGAGGGTAAGTTTCCTCTGTTTCCTACTTCACTGACTCGCCATGAATCCATTGCACATCAAGTATATATTTTAAAGTACATATGTCAAAGTGTAAGGCGTGTTTCTTGTTTATTTGTGGTCGATGTTGCAGAATCCCACCAGAGAAAGAAAAATTCCTGCAGCACAGTGATGGATCAAAGAGACCGCAGTTCACAGACGTGAGTATGAGATAGAGGCAGAGGCCATGCAGCATGTTGCTGCTCTACAGGTCATGTGATAAGAAATCAACCCGGGACTTTAGACTCAGACAGGATCACCAAAACCCATCTGGAGACACCATCACATACAGCCTGTGTCGCACAATACAAGGGTCATGTAGTAAACGGAGGATAAAATAAATGATGATTTGTAGAACAACACATTAAACAGTAAAGCAGCAAATACAACACCAGATATATTTCTATTTCCTTTCTGCAAAAAATTCTGCAGATCTGAGCTGATCACAGACTTTGAGGACTCAGCAGAAAACAAAGCTACAAAACATTACCCTGCTAAATAAACTCAGACTAGGTTCCTTCTGTCTTCTGCTTACCACTTATTCTATAAAAACTGGACTCACTGGAGCCTACGGTCAGTTCAGAGCTCCATTACTCTATGTTTTTCTAATATCTATATCTCCACAAATATCCATCTGTGAAACAGTGAGTCTGCAGTGATATTCACCATCTTACTGTAATTTGTACTGTCTGCACAACATATTCTTTTTTGCTCAGTGTTGGATTCAAAGTCATCAAAATATTTGATGACACTCCTGAAACCAGCAGAATGGTGTGTGATTTTTTATAGCAGCATTGTGACTGTTGCAGGCGTTTTAGGGTTAAACAGACAAACGGTTTTTCAGATGTCATGTCATTGTTTCATGTTGTGAGAAGGTGAATGAAATGTCATGCAGCCCAACATAAAATCATTGTTAATGTGTCTTTGAAGTTAATATTTCCATCTTATGTCTTTTTCAGTTTGAGGGTAAAACCTCATTTGGGATGTCTGTCTTCAACCTGAGCAATGCCATCATGGGCAGCGGCATTCTGGGTCTGTCATATGCCATGTCGAACACAGGCATTGTCCTTTTCCTGTGAGTACCGCAGATATACATACTTTGGTACAGAGAGTACTACTGAACATGACACACACACACACACACACATCCACATACACGTTCTGTACCTCAGTGTTTCCCCGAAAAACATGCACAGTAGACAAACAGACATACGACAGAGGAGTCAAGGTAAATATTACACAACATTTACTTACTGCTCATGCCACATTTAGTTATGTTATGTTACTGTAGCACCTCTAGTCTTGATCTATGGAAATAACAGAGATGCTAACATCTACCTAGGTTCGACGAGCGGTTTGCCTTTAAAAAATCACAGGAGGAGTTAGAATGACATTTAACAGTTGACTGATTTATTGCTCCACAGCAATAATACAATTTACACTGCATTACAATTTCTGTCAAAAAAATTTTTTTAAATAAAAATGTAAAGATAGAGCTCTTTCAAAAAAAGAAAATAATAAACAAAACACAAAATTAAATAATAAGTCCCCTTCAAGCTGACACCCTCAACTCTAATACTCCTTTGAAATTATGGAGTCAGAAAACCAAGAGTTCAGTTTCTTTGTCCCTGTGCAGGTGTGTGTGCTGTGTGTGTTGGATGTCCTGCAGTTAATAGTGTGCGTGTGTCCTTATCTGGAGTCCGTGTGAATTAATCAAGCTGGTCTCGATGTCCTCTATGGACTGATCCTACGGTTGGCCTCACCGTTTCCACATTCATCCACAATCTCACAGGCTAGGCTCTGCATCACAGATTCCTCACAGATTTTATCTGTTAAACAAAAAACAATCTACACAAATAGTGCAGAATGATAAGTAACTCTGTTCTCTATGTCTGAGACCTCATCAACTTTTTCCCTTCCATCTTATAATGTGCAGGTTAACCAATAACTAAAGGATATACTTCAATCAGTTGCATACATCACATTTTAATATGTTCTTCTTAAACAGGAATATGAATTACATTATTACATATTAACTCCACTAACAAATGGCTGTAATGTAAATGGGATAAGTGTGCGCCTTTAACATTTTATATAGCTATGCCAGATATTCTACTAATCAAACCAGCAGTTGGCGCTACTTAATCACAATGACGCCCTTCAGACACAGGCCAACGGCTAGCGGTTAGCCTCGATCAGCGCTAGCAATTAGCACTCGCGATTAGCGTTAGCGATCTTTTCATAACATTACAACAATGATAAGAAAAAGCATCAAAGAACAGTGCAAACATTAGACAACATTCTCATAACATCAATTGTTTTTTATGAAAACTATCTGAACTTGAACAGCAAGTATCGTGTATTATCTCTCTTCACAGTGGCTAGCAACAGACTAGCTAAGAATGTTTGCTTCGACTCACCGGGATTTCAACACCAACAACTCGACAGAAGCGGCCTCCCTCAAGTTCACAGTCAGGATTCTAATTAAAGATTAGTTTATTAGAGTTGACACGTGAAACATTATGGTTTGACGATTATTCGGTGCTGTTTCTTACCAAGATTTATTTAGCTGGTCTGCAGCACGTTCTCAAGACGTTTCAGGTCACAAGGCAAAGTGCGGGGATGATGGGGAACAGTAGATAGCGCCACCAACAGCAGGTGTGCAAGGTGTGTTCGTGCTCCCACAGTAAACAACATGCACCTACTCTCCTAAACGACATATAAGGGTTTAGTAGCCCTATGTTTCACAGGGGTTACAAACGAGCATCAGTGAGGTGGTGGTGAAATATGCTTCAAACCTATAATGACAGATACTGGACTCTTCTTGACTTTATTATCTTTACTGACGTTGTGCAAACACAAACAGAAGATCACGGTCCAATTAGGACCACTACACAGAGCACAGTTTTAATTCCACAGCTGTCAACATGTTTACACTGTGATTGTGACTCAACAAAAAAACGTGATGTTCAATGTAATCTGCATTTCATGGATAAAAGAAAATCTTGACAATTGCTTTGAATTTTGAGTGTTTTTAATTTTTATTTTTCTGAATTTTACCTTGTATCAAATACAGCATGACACTGTGTTTCATACCCCTCTCAAATTCAAATTCAAAATAAGCTTTATTGACATGACAGATCAGAAATTTATATTGCCAAAGCAGTACAGAAATTAACAATGACAGAGTGTAATCTGTTTTATTATTTTATTTTTATTGTTTTATATAAATATAAATATAGATATAAATAAATGTCAGTGTTATATATATATATATATATATATAAAACACTGACATTTATAGCTTTATGACAGAGTTGAAAAGGTATGAATCCTTCCTTTAAGTGGCCACTCAGGTGACTATGGTGAACCAAGGGGAAGTGAAAGGAGGGCATGTCAGACTGTTAGGGTTAGGGCTCCTCCAAACACTGAACTGGCACCATGTTGATCCTTATGGCCTCTTCAGTCAAATAAAACTTTAAATTATTCAGCCTTTGATCTGGGAGTGCAGCATTTGTGTCACAGTGGCTGGACAAATAAACTGTTTTTTAATTTGGCTAAAAAATATATCTCTTCAGTGGTAATCACACTGTAATGGCTTAGAATTACTGGACTTCTTTACTTCAAATCTGTGGTACAATACTGGAACTAATCAACATGTAAGAAGTGACAATAATGACATTACCTTCCATATCTGTTGTGTTTTACAGGATCCTGTTGACGTGTATTGCTTGTCTGTCCTGTTATTCCATCCATCTGCTACTACGCAGTGCTGGAGTTGTTGGTAAGGCTGAAATACATTTAGAAAATGTCTGAGTGAAATCTGAGTTTAGTCTCAAGGCTCTGAATGTTTACAAGGCCAGTGTCTTTGTCTCTTCACTTCCCCTCTTCTGTTTATAAGGCCAGCTCAGCCAGTACTCCTGTGATGTCTAAATGTCCACAGTGTGTTAACATGGTTCTTTGGTACTGCTCTCCTCAGGTATTCGTGCCTATGAACAGCTGGGCTTCAGAGCTTTTGGTCATGCAGGGAAGATTCTAGCAGCAGTCATCATAACGTTACATAACATTGGAGGTAAGACACTGGGTAATAGGTCCGCTGTTTGAAATGTTTATGTGATATGACTAGGTGGAGTAAGTGATGAAAGTCACTGTTTTGAGGGAACATGTAAATACATGTGGCTATGTACACTAATAAAAACTCTTTCTTCAGGCTGTCTATGTTTTCCTCTCCTGCAGCCATGTCCAGTTACCTTTTCATTGTGAAATATGAGTTACCGCTGGTCATCCAAGCCTTTCTTGGCCAGACATCCAGCACGGAGTGAGTACTGCTTACAATCAACAGAATGTATAAAATTTGATATCAGTTTCATCATGTGTGTCCATTACAGACATCCAAGAGGTCAAAGATAAAAGATGAAAGGACAACAGTGTGATAGTCTCTCACTTTCTGACTTCTCTACTCTGTCTATAACGCTCAGTTACAAACCCAATGGTTCCTAATGAAGATATACACTTAAAAATAATAATAATTTCTTAAAGAAAAAGGCCACCAGTTTTTTCAAGTATTACTCAAACAGGAAGACATAATTTGTTCAGAACTATTTCTAGCGGTGGATTAATCTTCATTTGTTGCTTTAGTGAACATGGTCAGTCAGCCAAATCACATATGTATTATTATGTGAATGTAGAGTATGTAGAGTGTTAATGTTAGGTTATGACCTCATCACAATTCACAAAGAGAGAGGGAAGGTACTCTGAGCCCACAGGCGAGCACTGACAGCTGGTGATTTAAAGGGTGCGTTGAATATGTGTTGCAGTGGTAGGAATATGTCATGTGAGTATACCAAGTTTAGTTGAACTAGCTCGCAGGCTTCGCTGATCTCTTGCAGCACGACGTGAAAATAGACTCCGGTGTGCAACAGTGTGGCTCATTGATGTGGTTTTTTTTTTGGACAACAATGGAGCTGTTTGGCAACATTAACAATATAGCAACTTTCTTGTGTGTTGCCGTGTTATGATTGTTTAAATCCTGTAGTTTTTTCTGAGTAAACACAATGGACACAGGGAGGTGTATGACCAATGTCTCACACTGCAGCTGCTCATCTGTGTGTATGGGCTGGAAAAAAGAAAATATATCCCATCATACATTTGACCTCCTGTCCCTCTGTCCCTGGAGCGAGTTGAAAAATTGTCACTTTATGACGGAGCAGACGTCGCTTTTGTTCTTTTAACCTTGTGTTTACACTGTTTGTGAGTATGCTTTACTGTGTGTGTGTGCGTGTGTGTGTGTGTGTGTGTGTGTGTGTGTGTGTGTGTGTGTGTGTGTGTGTGTGTGTGTGTGTGTGATGTCTTGTGTTCTGCACGTAGCGACTGGTTCATGAATGGAAACTACCTCATTATCATCGTCACTGTCTGCATCATCCTCCCGCTGGCCTTGATGAAACACCTGGGTACGTCACTTCCGCTCAACTTTGTAACATTCAACAACTCGTCAGTCTTGTGTTTTTGGCAGTTTGTGTACGAAAAGGCCATTAATAATATCAAGTCTTTAGAAGGTTGTGGTTCCTCATATGGTGTAAGCTGCATTTGATACAGACACAACTTCACAAAGCTGTAGGAGACAAAATACTGGTTCTGATCTCGGTATCATTCAAGAAAGCCAAAAGAAATGCAAATAAAATCTGTTCTAACATAATAACTCTCACAGCAACATTGCCTATGTGTAATTGTTATTTTGATGTTCTGCGTTTTTGCGTTCTGCAGGGTATCTGGGTTACACCAGTGGATTCTCTCTCTCGTGCATGGTCTTCTTCCTCTCTGCGGTGAGTCTGTAGGTCGTCACATGTAACTTAATGGCTACTGTCACAATACAGGTGGTGCCAGAGGAATTATTTATTATTATGTATAAGGAAATTACCGCTAAGCTGTAGTGGTTACTAAAAGGCAACAAGATATAATGATGTGCCTAAAGTTGGTAACTATACCAACTGTGATCATGACACCATTCAACTATGTCTCCTAGAAATAACATTCATATACCACGATGTGGACATATAAAACGTACAAATGTCACACCAGAAACCAAATAAAAGCTGGCTTCAGCTCAGGTGTGTCTCAAACCAAGATAAAAGGCCCAGGTGAGCTGTTTTATAGACGGTCCCTTGTCTGGGACCAAGTGACATTTTGTATTTGTGAACTATAAACCAGAACAAAAAGAAATAGCATGCTTCTTGTCATCACTGACCATGTGCTTTGTTATGGTTCACTGGTATTAAAATGAAACTTAAATGAATTTTTAATTAAAGAAAAGTAAAATGCATAAACTGCAGCATTATGGAAGAAGAAATTGTACAGTCCCAGTTAAAACTAGTATAGTCTCTGTAGCTTTCAGCTTATTCTTTTTTTCTTCAATACTTTGTTTATTGTTCATTTTAAATTTACAGACTAAACAGAATATTCAAACATTCACTACATTATCCCACCTCAAGTAAAAAAACAGTCTTGGTAAAATTAAAAATAAAACCTAATAAAACAAGTTATGCAGCTTATTCTTCTCAGTACCTCTAGGTTTAATCCCTATGGTTTTGCCCAGATTGACAGAGATGAGTTACCCTCACCAGCTGCTGCAGTGCACTGTTTGACCCTTTTGGGGAATGTATGCAGTGGCCACTTGGTGCAATATATCAATTACCACGATAGAGAGACAGGAAGAGTTAAAATCACAACCAAACAATGTATGTTTTGGGAATGTTGCAAAAAGGACCACAAGGTATGTTGTTTTGTAACCAAAGAAAGAAACGGTAACATTTGTTGTACCTCCTCAAACTCTTGTACTGCTTCACATCAGGTAATCTACAAGAGATTCAACATTGCTTGCCCTCTGGAAGTGTTTGGCAACTACTCTGTGAACGCAGCCGTCCCAGAGGACACATGCACCGCCAAATTCTTCACGTACAATCAAGAGGTCAGACATGAACTCCCTGAATTTCAAGCACAAAAACACAAACACTGAAGATTTGAGTTTGAACTGTTGATTTATGATGAGATCTGTTCAGAGCACTGCAATGTGCTCTGAACAGATCTCACGTGTATAGTCAGAAACTATTTGTGGGTGCATCATATTACACACAGCACATGGCTGGATGTGTTTTAGAGTTCATATACTTCCTGGAAAACAACCAAGTGAAGTTCCTCTGTGACTTGATTTGCAGACGGCGTATACCATCCCCATCCTGGCATTTGCTTTCGTATGTCACCCTGAAGTGCTTCCCATTTACACTGAACTCAGCAAGTAAGATGCACACGTTATTGAATTCTTACACTCTCCACAGCACATATTCAAGAAGTGAAAACACATCCTTGACTGTGTTGACTCTCCTAATTTTGTGATGTGCCCAAAATCTAAACCTGTTTTTAAATTCCCACTTATAAAAATCAATCACAGTTAAAGGATAAGTCTGATTTACTATAAGTAATCTGTGAACCAAGAGTTTATCCAGATTATGTAAAACTGTTTATTATTTTCAATGAATGCACTTAGTTCCACATTTAGGGTTTAAAGCAATCCAATATTTTGTATCTATAAATATAACGTCCCTCTCGTGACCTCATGTACTGTATTGCTAAAACATCTGTCATTTTGTTCCCCTAAAGCCCAACCAAGAGGAGAATGCAGAATATTGGCAATGTTTCCATCCTGGGCATGTTCATCATGTACTTCTTCACGGCCATATTTGGATATCTGACTTTCTATGGTGAGAGCAACATCTCTTTAAGTCAGCTGCAAAACATAATTCAGTTTAATGGCACCAACAAGTCACAGATTCAATGTCTATGTGTGTGTGTGTGTGTGTGTGTGTGTGTGTGTGTGTGTGTGTGTGTGTGTGCATAGAGAACACTGAAGCAGAGCTTCTCCATACCTACAGTAAGGTGGATCTCCTGGACACTCTGATCCTGTGCGTTCGGCTGGCCGTCCTGGTGGCTGTCACTCTCACTGTACCTGTGGTCTTGTTTCCTGTGAGAACATGTCTGGCCTTCACACACACACACACACACACACACACACACACACACACACACACACACACACACCCGTCTGACACACTCTGACACTCACATGAGATGCTTTTGTGTCTTTGTACTAAGTGAAATACAGAAGTAAATTGTGCAGGGTTCTACAATGTGTTCAAAGTCCAGCACTAACATGCAGCACGTAGGAGCCTCTGATCATACCAACGGTACAACAGCAGAGATGTATCCACTTCCCTCTACTTCCTGTGCATTGTTTCATATTAAAAGCCTACCAGGAAGGGCAGACAGTAAGGCTTTTAATATGAAACATTTGTGCGGAAAGGTTTAATAAATACTGTTCTCGTTTATTAATAACTTCCATGTACATGAAGATGAATTCTAATGGAAACACATTGCATTATGTATATATGATATAAAACGATTCTCTGACACGCCTCTTCTGATATGTGTTTGACGGACTGAGGTGGTGTGTTAACTCACGTCTGTGTTTCTGTCAGATCCGTCGTGCTCTCCTGCAGCTGCTGTTTCCAGGGAAGCCCTTCCACTGGCTCCGTCACATCGCCATCGCCGTGTGTTTGCTGTTTGCGGTCAACCTGCTGGTCATCCTTGTTCCCAACATTCGAGACATTTTTGGCATAACTGGTGAGACATTAGACTTAAAATCAAAGCCTGCCAGTAGCTTCCTGTGAGATAAACTGTGCACTGATTTATTGTGCCTCCTCTGTGTG
This sequence comes from Seriola dumerili, assembly GCF_002260705.1. NCBI lineage: Eukaryota > Metazoa > Chordata > Actinopteri > Carangiformes > Carangidae > Seriola > Seriola dumerili. The sequence goes on from NW_019174680.1 coordinate 135,570, forward strand.
TCCAGGAGCAACCACTGCTCCCAGTCTGATCTTCATCCTTCCTGGACTCTTCTACATCCGCATCATCCCCACCGACCAGGAGCCCATGAACTCCAGACCAAAGATCCAGGTGGGTTCAGGTCTCTCTGTGACTGAGAGGGAAAAAAATCAGCAGAACAACAGAGTTAGTCAGGAGTGATTCTGTACTGACGCGTCTCCTTTGGGTTTTCAGGCTGCGTGTTTCACAGCACTGGGTTTCATTTTCATGACCATGAGCCTGACATTCATCGGGCTTGACTGGATGAGCGGAGAAAAGCGAAGTCACGGCGGCCATTAAAGTGCACCCCCTAAGCCCTACAGCAACAGCAGCCCACTGCTGCGCCCCACCCCCCACCCCCCCTCCAGTCCTCTGGATAGGAAGCATGATTCAACCTACTGCTGGAAGGCTCAGGGCTTTGGTGGGACTGTTTTCATTAATTATATGGACAGTCCATTCCTCCAGAGTGTGAAGAGGAGACCAGCTCTGTCCTGTCACCCACCCAGGTTGATACATACCACCATGACCCATCACAGGTGGTGTTCCTCCATTCTACATGAGGAGCTGATGAACATGTTGACCATGGAAGTCCCTCAACCACCAAAAGCTGTTTTATGTGGTATTGCTAATGTGGTGTAACTGCAACATTAAAAGGAAATTGGGAAAAATGTCTAAATTGAAAAATTAATTTAATTATCAACAAAGTTTGATGGAGAACAAATATTTGGTGCTGCTGGTGCTGCTTGACAAAAATGCTGTTAAAAGTAGATCCCATCATGGTGTTTAACATTGTCGTCCAATTATTTCTGCTCCTCAGAGAGCCGTGCAGGAGGAGGTAACCAAACAAATGCGTTCAGATAATTCACTTCAATAGATGTGTTATGTATTGTAATTCTGCAAAGCTGTGTTTGGCAAAACTGGAAAAAAAACATCTTCAGTCAGTCAAAGTCTGACATTAAGTTTATACAACTGTGAATTAATTTGGTATTATTCATGTGTGAATTCATTTGGACAGCATATGTGGATATTGTTTAATAAAAATCACACAAGATGAAACCCGTCTGTTTCATTCTTTTTTACATTTTTTCAGCAATGTGCATGGTGATGATGGTGCGTGGGACTGGGATTCATATATGCACCAAAAAAAAACATTATGTTTCCGCTGCATAAAAGTTATTTTGAATTTAATTTGATCATGTAGCAGGAAGTGTGACTCTGTGTCAGAGAGCAAGTGTTTGATATTGTTAATCATAATGATATAATTATGGTGGAAAACCATCTTTCTCTGGTCCCTACACTGATGAAGGATTACTGTATTTCACAGTAAAAGAAAATGGTAAGATTTCACTGAATTCATGTTTTATTGGTAGAATTAAGGTTAGTTAGAGAACTAGGATAATAAAACTTCATAACTTAATAAATAATAAAATTTAAAAAGTGGGATTAGAACCTGCTACAGTATAACTGTCAAACTGGTTGATTGGTTTTAATCCAGACAGTAATGTTAAATAATAACTCGTTATTCATTAAACCCAGTTGTTAACGTTTGTAAACACTAGTTTAAAACTCAACATACACCTATAAACTGATCACATTTATGTCCATTACAAGCATCTTAAAATTATGTGTAATTGTAATAAAGCAAACACTTTGATTTTAGTCTGCTCCGTTATCTGAATTTAAGACACTGTGTTGGGGTGTTTGATGATGACAACAGGTCCACTTATCATGACCATTCAAGTTTGTAAGGCATCTTTATTTAAGCTGGTGCCATATATACAACAATACTTTGCTGATGGGGCTGGACAACATTATCAATGGACTACATTCAAATGCCATTCACTCACCATACTCAAATATAGTCATGACAATGGAACTGCTAATGTCTGTCTTCCTGTAATAAAAAATCCAACATTTGATCTTAATCAAGATATCTTATGAAAACGTTTTCATACAGAAATATGAATGACTACACATTTGAACAGAAGAGGTCTGACAGCACCCCCTGCTGCCCAGTGTTACATTTCATTTGGGTACAGAATAATCAAACCAGAGCCTGGACCATCAGAGATCAGTTTGAAATGAAAAACTAATTGTCTTCTCCATCCATCCATTCATCCATTCATCCATCCATCCATCCATCCATTCATCCATCCATCCATCCATGTTGTGCATTAAAATCCAGATTAGTTTCCATGGTAGAAAAATCAGCTTGGCTCCGATGGCAGCAGAGGGCGGTGTTAATGAACAGCAGTCTCTTCACTGTAAAACCTGGAGTGCTGTTTCAGTCCCATCAGATCCATCTACGGCTCCATGTTTTTACTACAACTTCAGCCTCAGCAGGCAGAGCAGGACAGAGCAGCACTACCTTCAGCCTTCTCGGACTTTGGCGGCGAGTGCAGAGTTCTCCTGTCGGATCGCCTTGTAGTCATCCAGAATCCTCTCCAGGTTGGCCACAGTTTTGTTCCCGTTCTCAGTCTCAATCTGTTTAAGATGCCAGGGAAAAATGTAGTAAACTGTCCTGTTAAACTCATTTTAAAAGCAATACTAGATTTTAAGATACACACACACACTGGCTGTTCTTAACTATTACATTTCTGTGTGTTCAGTATAGAGACACTGTTTGGTAAAGCTTATCACAAAGGGGGGAGGGAAACTGCTAAAAAATACACCGTGCAGCACATCCTGATCCACCTGTGTCAAATAACAAACAAACAAATATTTACTCTGATCAAGAAAGGTAAATCCAAACCATGTAACACTAGAGATGGAGCAGGATTTCTCTGAGTGACGGGAGAGCGGCTCAGCAGCAATGAGCTTAACACCGGGAACACGCTGCCCGCGTTTGCGTGAGCGTGGCGGCTGATGTGGCTGAACTGCTGCGGAGAAGCACGTGTGTGTTCACACCGGCTGCCTTGCTGCTGCTGCTGCTGCTGCTGCTGCTGCCAGCACTATCTCTCTACATAAAGTTTGCAGGTTACTGGGATGTTGGACTTTTCATTATAAATGAATATCTGATTTATTTTTGACAGAAAACGTCAGTAAAATGTCACTGTCTCCACATGCAGCAGAAGAGATGTACGTTAAAGGCTCACACCTGATAAAAAATGACTATTACACTACTGCAGCCTTTATGTAATGTCTTGTTTTATGTCTACATTTGTTAAATACACATCATATATGCAAACAATGCCTCCAGTCTTTATGCTAAACTGGGAAAACCACATCCTGCAGCTTTCTGTGCTGAACACAGACGAAACTGATGCTGATCTCATCTCACTCAGAGTAACACAGCAAATAAATGTTATCAAAGTGAATAAAGTGATGATGGAACCATCCTAACTGAAGAAATCCTACCTGCTCCTCTAGATCTCGAATCTCTCTCAAAATGGTGCCCGTGTCCTCGATGGTTTGGATCAACTGATTACAGTTCTGTAGAAGAATCAAGACGGAAACATGACATTTGACACGTTCTCTGAGGGACGACAGGTGAAATGAATTATGAGAAATCTGGGCAAACGTGATGACGTACTTCATGAAGAGCAGCCAGGTACTTGTAGGATTTGCGAACAGATTCATCTTTTTTGGCGTCCTACACATGACAAAAATAAACAAATTAATACATGAAACACATACATATACAGTATGTATACAGGATGTAGCTCTCTTTACCCTGTATATCACGTTAGCAGCTGCAGAACTAATGGTGAGATTTTAGTTTGCTTTAGATTGGGGTTGGTTATACAACAACACACACCTGTTGTTTGAGCTCTGGTTTTGAGAGGTCAGGCTCTTGGATGATGTTCTTGTGTAGACAAACAATTAAACCAGAATGTAACAATAGCACATAAATAATAAAATAAAAAGCACTACCTTGAAGATCAGCTCATCAGTCACAGCAAAGGTCCGGTCCAGCTTTCCTGTCAGGCTGTTGATCTCTTTCTGCAGCTCCTTGGTGTCTGACAGAATCTGCCATGGAAAGTCAACTAAGTGTTGGTGACGTTACATCTGATAGACAGCACAACTTAAAGCTCAGTCACACTGACTGCAGTGATGTCACTGAAATGAGCTAATTCCCTTCACAGTGATGCTGTTTTAATTGCTGATGTGACCATTACAGTGCTGTGGAGGACTCATGACAGAAGTCCACTTGTGTCCACTTACAAACCACTTATTTTATGTGTTTGCAACCCCCAAAGATTCAGCTTCTTCTGATTTGCTTTTACCTTCGTAATTTCCTCCTTCTGTTTCTTGATGTTGCTGACGATCTCTAGAATCCTCTGAGTATATGCTGACCGAGACACATCCTGAGGAAGGTTTTCTAACTCCGTCACCTGCAATGGAAGAGAACAAGCATGATGCAGTCAAACACACACATTTAGTAGATAGTAGGTGCCAGAAGATTATTAACAACTCAGTTAGAGACAGAATTTCAAATAAACCTGTGTCGACATGACACTTAACTTGTGAGTACAACAAAGATCTTGCACTTGGCTAAAGATGTAATTCAGTCCATTACCAGTTGTTTGTACATTTCCTCCTTCTTCCTGGCCTCCTCTGTGGACACACGGATTTTGTCATGCAGAGACTTGATCTCAGACAGCTTTCTGGACGACTCCAACTGAGGACAACAGACACAAACAAACAGAATCTAGATGTGTTTTTACTGTAATTAATTGAGTGGCAGATCTGTTGTAAGACACCACCTACATCCCGGTTGCTGCAGATTTCTTTGAGTCTGCGGTGCTCGTCGATGAGTGGAGCGCGGTGTTTCTCCCACTGAGAGGCCAGGTTCACCACCCGCTTGGCGCTGGCCTCCACCAGAGCCTGAAGGAAGGATCACACAGGTTTCAACCAAATGTGAGCCTAGCTGGGATTGATGTCATGTCTCCAACCACAAACTGATCTCACTCAGCCCTCCTACCTGAAGCTTCAGCAGGTTGTTGTCTGCGTCTGGCAACAGGTCGATTGTTTTCTTCTTCACCTGCATCTTCTCCTCTTTCTCAGAGTTCCCCATCTCTCTCTGCTTCAACTCATCCAGCACCTGCACCAGAACACATCACAAATTTGAAACAACAACCATTCATTTGCTGAGGCGTGTGTATATATGTGTCTGTGTTTTACCTGTGTATTAGTGACACTCATGTGCTTCATGTCTGCTGTTAGCTGGTTGACATCACTGCAAAGCTGCTGGAGTTGCTGCTGGAGTGAAGCCAGTTCCTCCTGCTGACGCTGCTGGCTATCACCCTCTGACTGAAGTCTGGAGGGGATGGAGTTGGTTACTGCTGCTGACTCCTGAACACACACACAAGGACATGGACACACAGCTGTTAAGAGACTGACACTGCAGACTGAGACATTTGTTTTAGACCATGTGGTATTTTAGCATTCTGCAGGTGGAGTGGTCCTCACCTGTGTGAAGGTGAACTTCTGTGTATGGGTGAAGTGAGTACCCTTGGTCAGGATGTGGTCAGAGGGGGCGGAGGCTCTAAAGGCCTGCAGTAGCTCACCCAGGTCAGAGGTTGAGCGAGGACCACCAAAGGCACTTTCAGGAGAGGGCAGTGCAGCAGAGCGGAGCTGCTCCTCGATGCGTTTCCGCAGTCGGGTCAGCTTCCGTGACTGGTACTCCTGTTCAACAAAGACCTAATTTAACCTCTAACTAATGCACAGAGATCATCGGTGAGAAAAGTATTTAGATCCTTTAGTTAAATAAAACCAATACAGCAATGTAAAAATTCTTCAAGCAAAGTAAAATCCTGCATGAAAAATCCTACTGAAGTAAAAGTACAAAAGTATTAGCAGCAAAATGTAGTTTAAGTATTTAAGTAAAAGTGCTGGTTTGGTGTGATATATTATGATACATGACATCATTAGATCATTAATAGTTAGAGCTAATTTGAACTAATACATCAGAAAAATTTTTAAGATCGTCAGAGGATTAATGGGAGAGGAAGCGGCATGTTCTGCACACCCTGAATGACAGGCACACAGAGAGGGCTGGTAAAGAGACAGTCACAGTAAAAACTGTTTTATTTCACAGCCCACATGCAGCTTGATCTTATGGCAATGACAGATGCTGCCAATCACTTGGGAAGGAACAATTTTAGATACATTGTCCAGAGGATCAAAAACAATTAACAGACGGATAAACATGACTGTAGAGAGTGTGATGATTTGCCTGTGGAGTGAGGCGAGACAGGAGTCCCTGACTGTTCCACTCGTTGTCCCACTCCTGAGCAGCACTCAGCTCAGCGGTGTGCTGCTCCAGTATGGATGCCACCACAGAAGCATGATGGGAAGGCTGGGCGGTCACGGGAGGAAGAATGTCTCGCTGGTAGTCGTTCAATTCTGAAAGTGCACACACACACACTTTATACCAATTCATACCCTGTGTCATCATTCATGTTCCCTCTGCTGCTGATGGGAAGAGACACAGTGCTGGACAGGTCCTGCTGGTAGAGAGGAGGGGCTGACTGGTCTCTCAAAGTCTACAAGAATTCAACTAACTGTCAGACATGTAGCTAATTAGGCTCAGCTGTTACCTACAATTAGCGTTTAAACACGTTGCATTTCTGACAGTTTATGTTCTGCTTGTTCAAAAGCCGTTTGATAACATCCTACTACTGGATAATAAGCGTTAACATATTTACTCGTTCATTCCCACGGTTTTTATCCTCTGCTCTGTCACTGCTGTCCACTGTGTGTATGGTGAATCTCATTGAGCAAACAGGAAGAGCAAAGAAGGTCTATCGGCTCATAATATATCATGCATCCCCTGAAATTATGAATTAATTTCAACAAACTGCTTCACAATTTTTATGAAAGTTGCTGCAACACTGTGATAAAACATGATCAACTAAAATCATACAGTGTGTATGTAATGTATGTGCAGTAGGAGACCTACCTTTCAGCTGCTTCTTTCCTGGACCTTTACTGCAGTTTGGTAAACTAAGGGGCTGAACATGGAAGTTGTGCAGTGCTGCTGGACTCTAAACAGGAAAAACATGTAAACTGTCAGGAATTAGCTGACTTTGGGCAGGTTACATTTAACAATAATAATAATAAAAATAATAATAATACAGCTGCATATGCACAGTACAATACAGTAAGCCTTAGATACAGTATGTTTGACAACTGACTTGCATTAAGATGCATCACTTTCCTCTGCTTGTTATCAGATGCTTTACTTAAGTAAGAGTGTCAACAGTGTGTAAATACAACTAGAACTCTATTATAATGAATAGTCCTGCATTTAAAACATTACTTAAATGCATAAGTATCAAGAGAAAAATGTGCTGAAAAGTACCAAAGGTAAAAGTACTCATTATGCTGAATTACATTTTTATACATTATTGATTTGGTACTAATTTTACATTTTACTAGCAACTTTATGTGTCAAATAAATGCAGTGGAGCAAAAAGCACAATATATCACATTGAAATACTTCAGTAAAGCACATGCGCTTAAATGCACTTAGTTACATTCCACCACTGAATATAATCAGATCTGAATAATTCAGTCATATATCAGATTTAGGTTACAAAGGCCATTTTTCATTTCAATTATATTTCACAGAAATCACATTTTTTCAATCAGTTTGGTATGGCAGATTACTAATAATATTATCATACCCATAATTCTTAGCTGCAGTTGCTATGCAGTTTGTTCATCTCTGTGCTGATGATTAAGTTAAACTACACCACTGACACAGATAGAGTGTGTGCTCCCAGAACAGAACTCGGTGGATCATTTTGAGGGCAGATTTACACAGTAAAATAAACACAAGTTAGGAAATAGATCTGGCTTTGTGTAGCCAGTCTGATTCATCTAAATATGCCTGAATTGGCCATTCTCCCAATCCTGCTGATGGGCTTGAGATATCCTCATGTATCAAAGGTTTTTTTCAGACACCAAAATGCAACTTTAAAGAGTTTACTTGTGTTTCACCGTGCAGTGGCAGTCTGCAGTTTGTAGGCAGCCAGGGGACAGCCAGCTGGGCTTTGATTGCAGCAGCAATGGCTCTCTGGAGGACCACTGATTTACCTGCAGGACAAAAAGACAGCTTTGGATGACTTAAATAAAAGGTACATGATAACAAAATGCCAAAATCATCTTAAAAAATTGCAGAGGTGAAAAAGAGGGGACAACAGCATTTTTCTGATGATACAATGTTTGCTTTTAAACTTTTCCACATACAACAGCAGTGTTCTTGGATATATTCAGATTTCTTATATACAGTATGACTGACTAAATCACAGACTGTTCAAATCATAAGCTCTGGATACTACATTAAAGATGGAGTGTGGGACTTTTAATATACATTAATATCTGTCACATTCAAGTTCACCCACTGCTGATTCATCCTCTCAGCTCCAGGTAAATCCCTCTGTATTCTCTAGTATACCAGTTTTAAATCTCCTGTCAGCAACTGTGGCCACTTTGTGACTTTCCATGTCAAATCAACAGATGTTAGAAAACTTTTCTGACTGACCATCTTGGATTTGCTTCATACTAAATGTAAATAATGTCATTGTACCCAACAACTAGTCTGCAAAATCTTCAGCTTCAGTATCTTTAGGAGGCTTTTTAAAAAAAAAAAAGGTTTCATGACCAATGCACTTAAGGTAACAGACGGGAATACAAGACCGGTTGTGTCTTTGAAAGCTGATTGATTGGTATCATGTGTAGCTTTGCTCCACGGAGCAGTAAATCAAACCATTTTAGTAAGATTCTGTGTGGAGTGACTATCAGTATAATAAATTCTTATGGATAAGTGCATAGTATGTTTTTTTTAATTTAATCTAGTGATAAAATTAGAGGTTACGACATGACAAAAAGACGGAATGGTATGAATCACTGCCTCCAGTCAGGGCTTTCAGATAAAAATCAGAGCGGAAACAGAACACAGATTTGTGACTTGCGCCTTTGAGTTGAAGTGACAGGCTTTGTGTTCAGACAACCATATGCACAACTAATCATGATCACATGTGTTCAACTAAATCTGTAGGGAGACTCGTGATTCAGATCATGGATTGTGATTCAACCCAAAAAGATTGATCGTCCACCCCTATACCTCAAGCTACCAACTTCATATCTTGAGCATTGACTCATTAAAATGGGCTCTTTCCAGTAGTATCATTGTTTTTGGGGTAGACTTTGTCATATATGGGCAACATGCACTTGAAATATAGATGTGAAATTATTATTTTTATTTTTAATGCCACATAAGTCATAATTTTTTATTTCCCTCAGACATGCAACTAGAAAGTCCTATAACAAGATTAATATATATCAAAATCTAAAAGATCTGATGTGGTTCAGGTTGAAGATACAGTCAACTCTAAAGCGCAAAACATTTTAAATACAATTTTCAGCAAGCCATAACTTGGCAAATCTGCACTGTCGCCCGACCATTGTACAACATTAAGACATCTAACAGTTTAGAACAATCCCTGAAAATGTGTATGTAGCATGAATAGTTGAAAAGTAATGACTCATGGAACTTTTTTTAGCCACACTCCTTTATTAGGGCCATGACCCGTTTTGAAAAGCCTCCACATCTCAGAAACTAAAGAAGATACTCAAGTTGGAAATTTTGCGCACTAGCTGCTGGGCACAAAATGACATTATTTACATTAGGTATGGACCAAATCCAAGATGGTCAGTAGGGAGGCCTCTGTTGATTTGACCCAGTTAATGTAACAACAAAGCGATACATGTACAGTTTTTCTTTCTCTCTGAGGAGAGGTGATATGGAACTGTGTGGATGACAGGCTGGTGCTCTCTGTACCTGTTGGCTGGTCTGAGGTCTCAGCACTCTCTCTGGGCAGCTTCTCCACCAGGCACATGAGCAGGGAGCGGATCTCTGGCTCGTTGCTGTACAGAAAAGTCTGGTAGCCGATCTCTCCTTTATAACCAATATCCTGAAAACCCACATGACATATTAGGAATACTACTGGGAACGACAGGCAGTGCTTCAACTGAGCCAGGACTCATACAGGCACATCTGAATTTTGCCCACAACTATCTGAACTTCTAATTAAGCATCCTTCAGTGTCTTGAAAAGTGCACTATAGGTAAAATGTATATTAGCTGTCTCCAGTTACTTCCTGGTGAACATCGGTAGACACAAGTCTCTATAATATTTGTCAGGGAGTTTCCTCAAATTATACATTTATACATACACTATTGTACATTCATCAGCTGTTTTTATCACTATTCATAGCCACGTTTAGATATTTTTGGACAGGACTGTAAGCTTTTAAGTATCCCCCAAAACAAACAAACAATGTTTCAAAAGTATGTCCTCTCTAATAATTGTGGTTAAGGTTTCCCTTAGGCAAGTTATTGGCATACTGTCACAATTTGTTGAAGCCTCAAGGTAGAACTACATAAATAGTTTCTGTTACCCATATATTGTACACTAAACTTTAAGGTGTCCAGAAAATTTAATGTATTTTGTTTGTCACTTTTACTCTGCAGCTGCAGTTTCAGAGTGCAGGTCCCTTTTTTGTTCAAGTTCAAACAACAGCGGCTAATTCAGTCCATTCATCCTAAATAAGTTAGAGGTGTGTTACCTGACAGGCCTGAGCCAGGCTCATGCCCACTCTGAAGCGAGCAGACATGCCTGGAGGGAGGGACGTGGGCAGCGTGCTGCCCAGGCCTGGGTCGATCACCCGGATACATCTGACCACCGCCTCCACTATCAGCTCACTGCTGAACTGTCTGACACTGTCAATCTCCTCGCTCACCTCCCTGTGGGTCACAAATCAAATATTAAAGTAGCAATCTTGAAGAGTTTCATTTCTGTGCAGGTGACACCTATGGTCATACATGGTAATTGCAGGTTTGATTTTGAACCACACTTGGGTCATAAAACTGTAAAATGAAACATAAATTCATCAGTTGGTCATAGGGTGTTACCTTATTTGGTGATAGTGATGTTTATAGCCTAACATTAACTTTTTACTTCTGCAATTGTATTTAGGATTCAAAAATCATAGTGCTGTTCATTTGTGTGTGTGTGTGTGTGTGTGTGTGTGTGTGTGTGTGTGTGTGTGTGTGTGAGAGAGAGAGAGAGAGAGAGAGAGAAGAGAGAATAAAGAATAGAGAAGAGAGAGAGGTGGAGCACCAGTCACTGACACAAAGTTAGTGAGTGTTCCTTGTGATTTTACCAGACACGCAATTCATAAAACTGTAAAATGCAATAACTTCTGTATAATTTCTTCAGTGGGTCATAGTCACTGTGTTACCTCATTTGGCGATATATAGTGACTTAAAAAGAGACTGCCACTTTAAGGTACTGTCAGTTACACAGTATTCAGTGCAAGCTCACGATCTTTGCCTCACACAACCCACATATGTCTCTGACCCCGTGATGGACTCGTAGCTGCTGCTGTAATTCATTACATGAACAGTTTTTGACAGTGACGTTGCTAATCACAAAACTTAACATTAGTAAGCTAACATGTCATTTCAGTAACTGGTGGTTGGGTTGGCATTGTGCACAACTAAAAATTAATTCACAAAATGCTGTTGATACTTACGTTCCGACTTGTTTGAGGGCGTGAATTAAAATTTTGTCAACTTCCTCCATCGCTGAAGTTTCTCTTAAGACAGACTAGCTAACGGGCGCGAGTTTAGCAGAACATCTGATGCTAGCGGGGTTATTGAATAACACCGAGTTAGCTAATATTAGTGAGGGTTTCCCCGAGATGAAGGCAGCGAGCTAGCTTCCATCTTCTGTTAGCCAGGAACTAGCTACTAGTTAATTAGCAAGCCTGTCACTCCTCACTTCCCTGACAAGATCCATTGTAACTCTCCGTTGCATTTGAAACGTCTTGCTACAAACCAGCGTCTGATATGATAAAAGAGTCTGTTGCATCCACTAACGACACTGAATCTGAGCGTGGGTGTCTGCTACCAACGTAACAAACCTGACATCTGTGTATCTTGTTCTGTGTGGAAATGAAGTAATAAGGGACGATAACGACGGTGTGTCTGGGAAGCAGAGTTTCCTCTCGACCAACTGTGGTTGCGAACAACTGGAAAATGAGCCAGCAAGAAATACATTTCCCAGCATGCACTAAAAGAGACAGTCTTGTGACCGGAAAGGTGGCAGATAGTTCAGCCTTTTTTCCACCCAAACTTATTTTATTTAAAGACCATAGATGGACTCAAAAAACAGAAATACAATTAGTAACAAACAGAAGAACAAGGATAAGAAAAGGGACACATACACACTTGAATTAAAAAGAGGTTTTCAATGTATTGTAGATGACTGTCAGTCCTTTTAGTGTTTTAAAGAACAATTTAATTTCATGCGTGAACTAAGGAGTATTGGGTTTCCATTCACACTATTTGCATTTATGGATATAAAACTTTCCATTTGAAATGAAAACATTTAAAATAAAGACTTCTGTGCAGATCATTTTCTCATAATGAAGAGTAACATCTCTTTTCTGTAAAAATTTTATTTAACATAAATGCATTCATAAAATAAACATAGCCTAGAGTTGTTACTGTGCCAGTATTACAGAATACACAGGATTCAGAAAGATCGTGTCTCTGTTTTATTTAAAAAGTGGTTTGTTGGGTAGATTAAATGTATAATGTTAAAATACACTTCACAAACTTTACATTTGACAAAATATTTGTTACAGTAAGTCCAAATCAATTCCCAGGGTAGTTGGGCAGCTGAGACAGGCTCAGGGTCGCTGTGCTGCTTGGGAACCTGGTGCTGCGGCTTGGGCTGGCTGGAGGATGGGGTTCCTGCAGAGATGGGCTCCTGAGTCTCCCTGAGGCATCAGGAGCCAGGGCCACCACAGAACCCTGAGAAAATGGCCAGGTGAGTTCCCCAGACAGGGGACTTTTCATCATTTTCTAGGTCTGAACTGGACAGAAGACACAGCTTGGGGACAGGAGACTGTGGAGCCAGCTCAGGACTGGAGGGTTGAAGGCACAAACCCAAACTGAACTGACTGGAGAGCAGACTGAAGACTAACATGCTGGGAGGCAGACTGGAGTCATAGACTGGCATTCTGTTGACTAGCATCATGCTTTTGGCAGGCTGAGTTGCAGACCTTGAGGTCAGTATGTTAGGTATTAGCAGGCCTGATAGTTTCCACTGCGGGTTTAAATTAAATACACTTTGTACCTGCAAACAGAACACTTTGCATAGCTCCCTGGCTGTCCTGTAAGTAAATAATAATTCTACAAACCTGGAAAATGCTCAGCAGCACACTACCAGTTGTGATATGTAGCCTATTTTGGTGGAAAGTAACTATAACAGTGGTACAAGTTTGAAATTCTGAGATCAGATTAAGTATTATTAAGTATTATATTGTATACTATACTATATATAAATATATATATATATATAAATATGTGATCAGTTTACAATGCATTGTTCTAGATTGAACTACCCAACAGCAAAGACATGAGTTAAAATTAGACTTTTGTACCAGTACACTGTAGTCCTTTGAGGTTTGTTAGTGAGCTATATCCAGTAGATGGCGGTAATGCAGCTGTAAACCCTCTGTGAAATCAAAGCAGAAGAAGATCACGAAATAGAAGAACTCGACCACTGCTACCCCCCTTCATGTTATAGATCACCATGTCGGCGTAGAACGAAAACATAACACAGAACAACCATTCTGTTCCGACACGGAGTCTTTAAAATGGCAGGCGAGGAGGAGAGGGGGGTGGTTCGTGTCAAAGTCAAGGTAGGATGATCAAGGTTTGAGCAACAAATAGTCTGCTAACGTCAGCTAGTTAGCTAGCAAACGCGTTGTCCTGTTTATTGAAGTGTCTGCTCAGTGTTTGTTTGTTCTGTCAAACACACCTTGTGGAGATACACGTCGACAGAAACACCTGTAACATTGGCTGTGGAACAGTGTTTTTGACGGGAGCGAGGCTACCTGCGAATTTATCGTTTTGTTTATCGCCAGCGTTTTATTTTTCGCTGGATTCTGTCTATGTCAGCTGGGGGGTTAATCACCTCTTCCTGTCACGTTATTTTGGACCCACTGTAACACCCTGTTATAACTGACACTCATCTATGAAAACATTATTAAAATCCATCCTAATTCTCAATCCAAAGCAGTGAACCCTCGCAGACTGGAGCTGACGTCACCTGCCTCTTCAGCAGATGCGTGCGTGTATACACGGACAGAACTCCGTGACGTCAAGCGTTACCTGGAGGCATTTTGTTGTCAATAAAAAGAAGCTCGTATTGTTATTTAATTGTCTCGCTATATGTTGCAAAGTAGAATATCTTCTGAATAATAAACCACATACAGTGATTTCTAAGTGTGTATTGCATACTGCACACTAGAGCTGGGGAATCAGTCTCAGCAAGAGAACACAGCTAATTGCACCGAACATTTGCTATGTGATTTCATATATGATATATATATTTTGTATATGTTTGCCATATCTTGATATCGGATATTCGATATACTACTATCTTTTAGTTTAATATTCTTACTTAAATAATAATTATTTCAAATACATAACCCAGTCTTACCAGCAGTATCCAATCTTGTATTGATTATGTATGCAGACTAAAATGGCGCAATGTTTGACTGAGCTGTTGATAGATTCTGTTGTCCCACAATAGTAAACAGTAATCACTCCAAGAAAAACAAAAAATGGTGTGCCATGAGGTGACAGCTTTGATAACTGCTCATAAAACAACGTTTCTTAGCAAAGACATGTTTTCTGACTTTTTGTGATATTTAAAGACATAAAAATGTCACAGTTTGAGTCCGTGCACATTCCCTCTGTTTGGTACAAAACCGTGCAGTACATCAATTCTTGCATGCCACCAAAATAGTAGATTAACAGTGCATAGACTACGTTCTGCTGTTTATTATCGAGCCATCATTATTTTATACTTTATGGTATTATACCATGTTGTACCATAATTTTATTTTTCTGTGATGATATTTTAGAGATTGCGATGTGATCCCTTTCAGAAATGTGACGGGGTGCTTCCTGTGGAGTTTCGCTCCTTTGCTGTTGATCCTCAGATAACGTCACTGGAGGTCCTGCAGCACATACTTATCAGAGCCTTTGATTTGAATGGGTAAGAGCGATCACCCTGGCTAAAGTGCCGTATAGACACAAATATTATCAGAGTTTGTCCCAACAAGAGTTACAGTATGTGTGTCAGCATTTCCTTTTCTTTGTCTTTCAAACTAGGAAGCGGAACTTTGGGATCAGTTACCTGTCTCGAGATCGGAGTGGTGCTGAAACGTATACGTCTCTGCTGTCTGACTGGGATTTGGATCTTGCATTTGTCAGTGCAGCCAAACCATATCTGCAGCTCAAGATGGACATAAAACCTTCAGAAGACAGTGAGAATACCAATGTATCTATAAACCAACTAACAAAAACCTAAATGTTTAAAGGGAAAAAAGGCAAAACTTTGGAGGTCTCAATATATCAGAGAAATCTGCAGACCATTTTAATCATGTACACCATGTACTAACCTAAACTGTAAAACACTGTATATATGAGTGAGTTCAGATTTTACTCAAATGGTGTACATTTAAAGACCACACATAACACATGATTCAGACAGTAGTTAAACAGGAAAATTGGGATATAAGGTTGTAATATGGCATCTGAAAAGACATCAAGAGAAATTGATTTGGGATATGTTGTATTTAGTTATTAATGGTTATGTATATGTTTGGCGCTTAGAGCTTAAGGTGTTTTTGAAAGTGATAACTTGTTTTAAGAGCGGAAGGAACCGCTGAACTGTCAGTGTACTGAGAGAGGTGTGTTGGACGAGGAGAACCTAGTTCCATGAAGGAAGATGAGGAACAGGAAAGGAGATTTTAGATACCACCAAGACATGTTTGGATTGTGGGTCCAGGAGTGTTGTATCTGAATGTTAGCTTAGCTGCCCAATAGTTATAGAGATACTTTTTGTAACGCAAACCCCTCCAGACTGTGAGGGCGGTTCCAAAGGTTTCAACTTGCATTTCCTTAATATTATTTTGATGCAAGATCTTTTAATGAACAGGAGGAATGACTATATTGAGTAAAACCTGTTTCAATGTACATATGGACACCTGACCATTGGTTTCCGATTGATTTGAAAAATTGTGAACCAATCCTTTAAGTAGGAGTATAAAATAGAGGAAGAACTAACATTGATGATTAAGTCTACTACGTTTTGTTCAACTGCAGGTCCTGTTATGGAGGACTGGGACATCATAAGCCCTAAAGACGTGATCGGCTCTGAGCAGCTTCTTGCAGAGAGGACTAAGTCTCTGGCATCTGCAGCTCTCCCCTTCACCCAGTCTCTACTATCCCAGGTTCCTTCTCTTTCTTTAACCTTTCTCATCTAGTCTCGATGAGTCAGGATCTTTGCTTATGTGCTTGTTTCACTTGTGTTCAGGTGGGGCGGACCTTGTCTAGAGTCCAGCAGGCCTTCAGCTGGTCTTATGGGGAGGAGATCAAGCCTTTCAAGCCTCCTCTGAGCGATGCTGAGTTTCACAGTTACCTCAATGGACAGGGCCAGTTGACACGACCTGAGGAACTCCGACTGCGAATCTACCATGGTGGTGTGGAGCCTTCACTGCGCAAGGTGCTGCCCCTGACTTCTACTGGCATTACATACCAATTCCATGTATTGCACTTTTCCAAATAATCAGTGTTGGGTATTAGTTAGATTTAATTGATTATCAACTTGATAATTGATAATATCAAATTGATATGAATATGCAGTTGTGATTATTCACAGGGTTTTCTTCTCTATCCTCCAAAGAACAAAAACGCCACTTTTTTCTGCCTGTGTCTTAAGCACACACACAAAAAATGCAAACCGAAATTTTATAGTGAAATTAAAATCACGCATTCATATATTGAATTATATAATTAGTATTTTGTGACATGAAATCGATTTAAGAATGACCTTCTGAATTGTTTTCTGTTGTTAGGTTGTTTGGCGATACCTCTTGAACGTCTACCCTGATGGACTGAGTGGACAGGAAAGAATGGACTACATGAAGAAGAAGACAAGGGAGTATGACCAGCTGAAGAGTGAGTGGACTGCCCGGGTCAGTCACGAGGACCTTGAATTTATCCGTGGAAATGTTCTCAAAGATGTCCTGAGGACGGACCGGGCTCATCCATATTACGCAGGCTCAGAAGACAGTCCGCACTTGACTGCCCTGACAGACCTGCTCACGACATTTGCCATCACACATCCCCAGGTTTGTAGAGATGTTCAGTCAGTTGGCTTGTAACTTTGTTGGGATTGGGGTCAGGCAGCTGCTGTTGTCTTGATTTTACCTTGAGGGGCCCCCTGCCCTCCACATTTACATTAAAAAAAAATACTCAAATATTCGATTTAGATCTATAATCACCTACAATAAAGATACTTTTTTACGTTTTTTGTGCAACCCTTATTGATACTGACAACCTCTAGCTTAAACTTAAAAATGAGAGGAACAGCTGAAGATAAATATTAATTATAAAATAGGTTTGCACATTATTCAAAAAGAAGGAGGAGCAATTAAAGGTTTGAGAAGAGACTAGTGATTCTAGATATTTTGTCGACCAGATCCAAAATGGAACCAGTAATTGCAACCCAACCCAAAACAGACACTGTCATCATTACTAAAACCCAGGGCCTCATTTAACAAAGCATGTGTAGAGAAAGTTCTGAGCGTGTGAAACTGTCTGTAGGAACCAAAAAATTGGCATTAATCAAACTTGCGCACGCACAACTTCACACAATAAACACCAAGAAATCTTGCCTGGTTTACATCCATCTGCTTTTGCATGTACAGGCTCATTTACATACAGATGCCCTCAGAATGCCAAATATGGTCAGCGCTTCCTTTTGAAAGTCCTAGTAGCCTAAATGTTCAGTTACTTGTTGTGGACAAAAGCAGCAAATGAGAAAGATAAAGAAAAGTCTCAATGAAGTTACAATACCATAATAATGCAAGCATGTGAATATCTACGTGATTTAAAATTCAGTTTTTGTTTCTAAACTGTAGACTTCTGTAACTTTGTGTGGATGTGTTGTTTTTCAGATATCATACTGTCAAGGCATGAGTGATATTGCCTCCCCTATACTTGCAGTAATGGACAATGAGGCACATGCCTTCATTTGCTTTTGTGGCATTATGAAGCGTTTGGAGGGGAATTTCCGGCCCGATGGGCAGCTCATGTCCATTAAGTTCCAGCATCTAAAGCTGCTCCTGCAGTACTCTGATCCCGAGTTCTACTCCTACCTGGTGTCCAGAGGAGCCGACGACCTCTTCTTCTGTTACCGCTGGCTGCTTCTGGAGCTCAAGCGAGAATTTGCGTTTGACGATGCTTTGAGGATGCTTGAGGTTACCTGGAGCTCCCTGCCCCCGGATCCTCCTGAAACCGAAGTGGAGCTTCTTGGACCACCGCTGGAGACAGATGAAACAATGACCCGCAGAGACAAAGACAAGACAGTTGAGAACTGCCTTGAAGATGATAAGGAACAAAAAGAGAAGCAGCGTAGGCGACATATGCTGAGGCCTTCGAGAGAAGAACCAGATGTGAGCAGGAATGCTGTCATAGAAGAAAAAGACAGGCAAAATGCTGGTGCTGGAAATGGAAGTGAGGCCAGTGATTATGATAGTCATCAAGTGAGCGTGGAAAAGGCAGATCTGAAGGTTCCTCCCTTAGAGAGGCAAACTAGTTTTGGAGATTTTAAATACTATACTGCCCGGAATGAAGATAGCTTTGATATGGAAGATGCTGAGCAGCCACAGGGTTTGGTGGTTTCAAAGTCAGTACCAAGCATCGCAAGGCGGCAGTCCACAGTTGACAGTGAGGAGGACCCAGGAGAGAGGACACCTCTCATAAAAAACTGTGACAATGGTTTCTCTCCAATGTCATCACCTCCCCTCTTTCCTAGTGGCCTACCAATGTGGAAAACTGGCTCCTCTGTCTCTCCCACATCTTCGACTTCACCCTCCAGTTGGCCGGGAGCTTCTCCAGAGTCTCCTCCAAAATCCACACCCGCACCCACAATGAATGGAAGAGAGGCCTTACCAAGAACTGTTCCGAAAGTCTTGACTTCCTCTGCCCAAGTGCTCAGCAGCACAGGGATCAACTCACCCACAACTCCCACTGTAAAAACATCTGTTGCGTCTCCCTCGCATACTCAGAATAGATCCCTACTCTCCTCACCTATTTTGTCCTTTGGAAGAGGCCCCTTGCTGTCTGGCAGCAGGTCGTCCTCCAATAATCTCCCTTCACCTGGCAACAAAACCCCCAGCACCACAGCTAACACACCCAGTTCTTTGAAAGCTGAGACCACCAGCATCAAACCGTGTTCCCTGCCGCCTCCTCAAGAGTTCGGCAAAGGCAATCCCTTCATGCTGTTCCTGTGCATGTCCATCCTGCTGGAGCACCGTGACCACATCATCAAGAACAGCTTGGATTACAATGAGCTAGCCATGCACTTTGATCGCCTTGTGCGGCGCCATAACCTGAGCAGGGTGCTGCAACGAGCCAAGGCCTTATTTGCAGACTATTTGCAGAGTGAAGTGTGGGACTCGGAGGAAGGGGATGAGGTTAGCTCGGACTCCCCAACAACAGCTAATGCTGCTCAACACTCCCCTTCTTCAACCATCTCTGCTCAGCGCATTTACAGCCCTTTAGCATCGCCTCAGTCATCATCTCCGAACTCAACCTATAACCTTGCAACCACAATTCCCTCCCCAACAGCTCAAGTTGCCCTTTCCCCCACTTCCTGATTCCATCATGCATCATTTGCTTCCCATCCTCAGTTGAACTCCTCAGAAGACTGACTGTGGCCCGTTGGAGGTGTCGGTCTTTTTTAGTCAGCCTTCCAAATTGAATAGGGCTGTTAATAATCTACTCATTCTGTGTATGCTTGAATATATATTTATATTCCTTATGTCAGTATTCATTGTAATGTTTAGTTTTTTCATCAACCCTTCCAGTTGACGGACGAGTTGTCTGTCCTTGGAATAGGTGATGAAAGAGCTTAATTTTCTCGTTGTGTCCTCTGAGGTTGCTGATGCATGACATGTTGAACCCTGTGATTCAGGCGTTTGACGGTCAGACAGTAAGACTGTCTGAGTTTTGCCATAACCAACAAAAGTTTAGCCACTTGGTGCATTTAGCCTGTGTTGCCCTCTTTACTAACTTTGTTTACATTCTCATGTTATGTCCAATAAGCCACAAAAGTGTCTTAACTAAAGCACTCAAATCAGTTCAAAACAAAAGGGAAAATTCAGACTCAGTTGTTGAAAGTCAAGGTTTAAATGGCTCCTGTTCATAAGGAGTTTTACAGAAACAGCTCAACTTGTGAACCAAAATCTAAATTAGTCATAAGATAAACTGATGACAAAGCCAGCCCACATACCTAACCTTCCTGACCCAGCTTGCCACCATTAACCTGAAAGGGAAAATCGACAATACATTTTTGTAAGGTGGAAAACTGCTGCTGAGGTTCTGTCTAAAAGTGTGTTCAGACAGAACACAAGTTGAATTTTAGATGTGGCGCAGTTGCATACAAATCTCAGTAAAAGATGCACAAGGGTTAAAATACATGTGAAAAATTCATGCATATAGAGATGAGAAGAAAACTGCAGTAAAAAAAACTGAGAAACTGGAGCTCCTGGTGAGCTCCGTTGTTTGCTTTGTCTACGGCCAGATCACACTTTAAAGGCCAGATTACACCAGCATTTATTACAGTGACAGTTTAGGCCAAAATCATTTGGTTTCAAAGGGATGAGCCGATTAGCTTTGGAGGAGAGCTTTTACACAGAATACATCTCTGGTGAAGTTTGACACAAATTTGCAATGTTAACCAATTCAAACTGTGACTTTCCATCCGGCTATGTGTAACTATGCTCAGCCAGAGAATAAGCTGGAATGAATTTCTGGTATGACCGGGAATTGAAGCTTGAAACCCTTCCAGCATTTGGTCTTCTCACGATACCCTAGCCTCATTTGTGACCTCAAGATTCAATACCTTACTCTGTATTTCAGACACAAACGTTCTCTATACAGATCTTTGGGGAAAAATATAAACATTTTTTATCAGCTTGACCACCAGCTAATAGTATATCTTCAGCATTATATTACAGTCTCATAGATGTCTGCTGTCCACCTGGAATTAATCAACATATATAGATAAAGCCAGTATTTCTGGGGTGCCCTGGTAGCCTAGAGGTTAAGATGCAAACCATAAATCATAATGTCCCCATCTCAGGTCCAGCCAGGGACCCATGTTTCATGTTTTTCCCCTCTCTCTTTCCCCCGCCTTCCTGTCAGCTCTTTTATAATAAAGGCTTAAACTGGCCAAAAACAGTCAGGAATCCAAGTTTTCCAAGGCCCTGCCCAGGCATGCCTCAACAAGCACAGCTGAGCAGAGAGCACAGTGCAAGAGTCTGGAAATATTGCCTTTAAAATGTAGGTATCATCATTTTTATCCCTGGGCAGACTGTAGTCCTTTATTATATCATGAAGTAGCTTTTACAGATGTAACAAGCTGCTGGACGAGATGTTACTTTTCCCAGAGGTTTGGTGAGGTCGAGTAGGAAGCAAAAGATCACACTTACTCTGGTTCTTTAAATCTGTTTTATAAACACAGAGACAAGAGGAAAAAGGAGGGTGGAAGAAAAGTTCAGAGTTAGTCAGAGGCTCATTCCCACACACTTAAGTTTGAGCGTCTGTTGCTAGCTTACAGCTAAAGTTTGTGCCATATGCATCTTGGCTGTTTGGGGCGAACACACTACAAAATGGCCCAGCATTAAAATTCATGCAAATGACTTTAGGACAAAAAAATTTCCTTTACTTTCTGTCTGAACACATTTTGAGAAAATAATGATGTCAGAGTGATGTCATCAGGGTCATCTCAGTTTGGGCTTGGAGACTACAACTTTATAACAGAAACAACCTTGAGGTGCAGTTTGAAAGACGGTGTAACAAAAGTTGCACTGATCTTACAGCGTGCACAGCTTGTCTGTGGATTTCTTTATTTACAAATGTGAGTGTTACCCTCGATATGTCAGAATATTTTTCAAAACCTTAATACACCGTTTACTCATCCAAACACATTGTTCTAAAACATTTTCCTGCCAGATACAACTTTCAATTTGTCATGACATGAAATTAAATCTGAGTAATGTTTAATGAGAACATGGAGGGTGATGGGTGTAAGGTGTATGGGGGAAATGTCACACATGCAATATCTGCTAGATCATTACTTTGAGAGTTAATATTATTTATGTCTTTGTCTCTTTATATCTATGTCGTTTTATTTCATACTTGTGAAAATGTTAAAAAAGGACCTGCAAGGGCATTACTTCCTTTATAATAACAAACTCCTGAGCTAAACTGTTTTACAGCTTTCTGGCTGGAAATGGAAACTATAGTGTCGGTGCTCATATGTAAAAAATGAGCTACCAAAAGGAGGAGATCAAATAAATTTCATCCCCTTTTGGAGAGAGCACCACGGGAGATAACATCTGAAGTTTTTAGAATAAAAACATCATGTGCATCAGTGAAGCCTTCAGCCAATAAGGACAAAGTTCTGTTGTTCCAGTCGGTGGTTCCCAGTCGGTGCAGCAGGAAAACACTACAGCAGCCTTGCTCTAACAAGGTTTTAATGTCATGTGACATGGTGACGTTCTGCAGCCCCTGCGAAAGTCGGACAAAATCTCTAACCAGCATGCATCATGTTAAGTCAGCGCTGCGCGACGCTGAAAAGTCAGATGATAAAGAGATCCTATTGAATTGCATCATGGGAAATGGAGGATCCAGTGTTTTGGGAGCCCAACTGAAATTCACTGATGCCTCTGCTGCTTCACTTTTCTCCTTACTCCTTTTAGTGCACAAATTCAAGACACATTGCTGTTGTGAACCGGTGTTGTGTTGGATTTTTCCTTTTACTCTTCCAAAGTGCTGTTGCATCTGGACTTGCTGGCGTAGTGAGACACCCAGAGACCTGGGTCTAAACAGAATAATGTTGCAGTGGCCCGTACATTCCACCACTTTCAGACTGCACTTGTAGATTACTTATAAATTGCTTCAATCAGCAAAACAAAACTTTCTAAAAGTTTAATGTTGGTTAAATGGCTCACTACTTCTGTACCTTACTTCTGTTCTTACCCAAGTGCAGTGTCGGTGAGGTGGAGGGGACGTGTGACTGATGTATTCAAAGATTTTGGGTCAGTGCAATGAGTATGTATCAGTGATATGTTCAGAAGGAGGTTTAACATTGGTTAAACAATTTTCTTTCTTTTTTTCTTTTACAATTTTTTGTTTTTCTTGTTTGTTTTTACAGTTTTGAATGTGACTCAGCCAATCACAAAGTCTCAAGTCCAACTTTGGTGCATAGCTAGGGTCTCCATAGTTACAACAGGACAAACCAGCGGATCCTTTTTGTATTGATGACATCACATTGAGTAGAGACATGTTGTCATGTAGTTATGTTATACTATGAAGATATGTGGATGCAGTACTGTAGGGAGCAGTTTGGTGTTGATCTACATGTACAAATACCATTCTGTTGATACACTGTATGTGCTGGACTCATACATTCAAACTACAACAGTAGTGAAGGAAGTACTGTACATTATTTAATGCTTTGGTGGGTCATTATTCAAAGACGCATCATTTTAGCACTTTGGTTATTGCTGTTTCCCAAAGACTGTCTTTTTGCTCTGTTGGTCTGTATTTTGATTTCAATGAAACCACTGAAATATATGTCTATATGAGGCTAATTTAATGCACAATTGCAGGTATCACATATGACAGTCTTTGTATTTGCTTTCTGTGGTTGCTAAAGGTAGAGAAAAAGTAATAACTGAGTCCTGGCTGTATAATATCTTTACAATTGGAGTGGAATATGATGTGATGGCCATGGCCAAAAATATAAGCCTATGTGCAACCTTTTGGCAGAGAAGTGCCTCACTTGTTTGAATCAGTAGCCTTGATTTATATTTTCTTTTGTGCTCTTATGTCTACTTTGTGTCATCATACAGACTGATCTGAAAGCCAGTTTTAGGACTGAGAGATATTTGAATTAAATAATTTGAATGCGTCGTATCAATGATTGCTTTCATGCATGGTGTTCACTACAGTAGAAAAGTAATTTTTAACCATTTAAGGTATAGTAGTAGTAAAACAGGATCTCACCAAATTTCACTGACTCTATATATTTCTATTTGATCCTTATCTTAACGCCTCATTGACTTTTTCTGGAAACACATTTCTGCCAGGACAAGAGGAAACATTTGTAGATCTTCATCAAAGAATGGAGCTACTGAGTCAAAATTATGATATACAAAGTCTAAATTAAAAATGTTTACATATTCTAAATTTCAAAATTACAATAAATAATGTCAAGATTATGTCACTAAATTATGAGACACGAAGACTAAATGACTTTGTATCTGAATTTGGACTTTGGAAATAATTTTATTCCAAACAAAGCAGACATGTGAAAATGTATTTTTCAATTGAAGGTGGAGTAAGCAATCCTGGATAAAGACTTGATAATTGAACTCAAAAGCAAAACAACTACACCCCTCCCTTCAGTGCTTCCTCAGAAGCTCCGCCCCCCCAGATGTTGACACAACCCTATACTAAAAAAGATTAGATTATTTTTACAAACTACAGAGATAGAAGTGAAGTTCGAGCTACGCTAACAGTAGTAACCGCCTGGCATAGCAAGAAGAAGGGCAAGGTCACACACATACACCAGATTTAAGAGAAAAATAAATTAATTCACAGTAAATGATCCAGATCTACCTCAAAATGCAACTGGTTCTTCCCTGGTCCATGTCCCGTCCCTCCACCAAGTTCGTGCTGAAAAATAAACAGACATGGGCGTCTTCATGCCACTCTGCAGGTTGTATGGTGAAATACCACGTTATAGAGCAAACAATAAGTCAGCTATCTCAAACATTAACAAATGGCACAAAACAATTACCGACTTAGTAGCTGTGTGAAACACTGCAGAACAATGTCAATGTGACTATGTTGGGGAGGATAGGCCGCCACTGGTTCCTTCCATGGTCTCACTGTGACATCATCGCTGCCCTCTCATCTGCAGCCCCAAACAATCCCATTCAAAGCTCCACTCCATCTGGCAGCAACAAGGAGGACACTGCTCCTTCTCCTCTCCATGGTAATCCTTAAATTACAACTATTCAATGACATGTGCCAGATTAACCATCTCTTCCTCCCATTGCCCCCTTCCCTCATCTCCCCTCTTCTTTTTTTCCTTCCCTTGTCCTGTTTACAAGCACAGATTTCCCCTGTTGTTGACTGGCAGGAATAGTGTTGTCTTCGGGCCGAGCCACTTTGTTTATTTCCCATTTACCAAGCCAGGGCTGTGTAGGAACACCAGATTCACCAGCTAGCAGCCGTGAGGAGATATTCACTGAATTTGACAAAAAGTGTATTGGACTAGAATCACTTATTCCATCTTTAAGTGAGATGCGAGGCAGGATATAATTTAACTTTCCATTGTAGTGGACATCGTTCATTGAAAGGGTTGATCATGTTTTTCCATTTGGTTTAAAATGAATCAACTGTAACTAAAACTGTGATGTAATTTTTAAGGAGTTGAGAAGATATTTTAAAATGTTTAAAATTCAAAGATATTGAAATTGTAACGCAAGAAAGCCACCACTCAGCAACTCTACGCTCATGGGTCATGGAACCATAATATTACTTTGTGTTTCTTTGCTTGTTTGTGACAGTATATAAATCTTGACATGGCTCTGCCTTATTTTGATATGGATTAAATTAATATAGATGAAGTACTGTACATGGCTGTTGCATTGCAATGGGAAATCAGTCAAACACAGAGTTATGCTTTAATAAATCCTAAGAGGTGCACCTCCTGATTTTGTGGTAGTGCCCAAAAATCCCCAGATTTTCTCCCAGATAAATCTTGATGATTTTTGGACCTATAGTTCAGTAGTGTGGGAACATGTGGGGATATATGGACACTAGAACAAAGTCAGGGAGTGATTCTATGAAAAATGTCTTTTTTTCCCCTTCTTTTTCTCAGCATTGTTTACCTTTACGACTTTATTCTCAGTTTTGTGTGGTCTATACTATGTATTTTCAGTAGTCTGTAATGTAGAGGGCCAAACAGGAAGTATAACGGCTCCACCTCCAGAAGGGAAATCCCATTCTGTCAAATGCTTCTGTTTTAAGCAGAAACTGAAGTAATCTCATGTCTTTAGGAAGACCCTTGTGATGATTGTGGTTATTACTCTTACACTTGGCTTGGCCTCCTTTTGTACATCAGTATTTAATAGCATATTTAAAAATAACTTTAGTAACTGGACGAGCTGGACTACGAGCTAGCAATATGTGCATTTGTAAAAAAAAAGAGGAAAAAAAAGATTTGTTTATCTCATTAAATTATATATGTGCACAAGGTTAAACTTTTTAATCATATAATACACAACAGTGTTACTGGCTGTATATGGGACACAAATAAATTATAATCAATGCAATTTATTGGGTGAAGGATGGTCGTTTTTTTAATTCACTGAAAAATTCCACAAAAGCCTGAAAGGTGAACTAAAATATATGTGCATTTGGATTATGATACTTTGTCGATAATAATCCTCTTTATTTACACAGCGTGAAAATACTTTTAATACTTTGGTGATTGCAGTAGTCGTCAGCAGCATGTGTTCAGCACTGTTTAGAGGACCTGACTAAAGACACCATACACTTAATATACATAATATGTGGCCTCAATTTCACCACATAAACAGCAAATTTAAATGATTTAATTGAGAACCTACTTAGCAAACTTAGAATACAAAAGAGACAAGTTAATGGTATTACAGGGTTTGCAACTGATCTCATGATGTTGAATCCTCAGGGTGCAATACCGTCGATCACCTCGTGGTGGCGGTAATGCCCTCTTTAAGCTGTAGGAAATGAGGACGAGGGGTAAAGGGTCCAGTTTCCGGTTCCGGGTCAACTGTCTCCTTCACAAACAGTCAAAATGTTGACCCGACTTTCACGGCTCGGGCCCGCTCTGCCCCGGTTACTCTCCCATCCACCGGCCCGGTTCGTCTCCCAGTCAAAACCGACCGGTGCCGCTGGTTCGACCGCTGTGACGGAGCTGCACCCCGCTGCGGACAGCGCTGGACACGGTGAGGTCAGCGAGTATGTCAAGGTGAGTTCCTCTCCATGATATGTTAACGTTACTTTACGTGAACGTTTATTAACAGAACACACGTTTATGTCACATGTGCAGACAGCGGTCACCTAACTGAAAACCAAAATATGCTGTTACACCACAATTAACAGAGCCTCTGTGAAATGCATCAGAGAGCTGACGTTAGCTTGCTAAAGCTATACACACACACACACACACACACACACACACACACACACACACACACACGCGCGCCAGTCCACTCAGGTTACTCGAGTTCAGCTTTGGTTGGTTCACAACAGTCACTGTGGATGTGTCTGCGCTCTGTGACACTGATCAGCATAAGAACCAGAGAGTGACACCAGACATTTACTGATGGATGTAAGTGTAAACTCTCTTGTCCAGGTGCTGAGTCCAGAAAGGCGGAGCCAAGTTTGGACTTGATTCCTGCTTTTAATAATGTAACAAAAAGACATTTTAAATGGAGCAGATGTCAGTGACAGGACTGAACCAAATACGGACATTAAGTACAAACCTAAGCACAGGAGAGGAAAATTGTACTCAAGTTACTTAAAAGTGCAGTCTAATAAGACAGTTCTGCAATTTTAATATTATTAATTGTTGGAGAGAGTTGTTGGTTGAACTGTGTGATCATTTTGGAGGTTGTAGTGTGTGTGGCGCTTCTGAGCTGTATTGCATTTTACAGAGAGGTATTTGTGTTATTTAGTCCTCCTACAACATGAACTCGACAGCGGCTGCAGCTGACAAACAGACAAAACAGCGCTTGGCAACGCAGTAGTTGTTGATGCTTTACGGTGTTGCACATGCCGGTCCGAACATCCCTCTGTGTCTCGTGCACTATGAAGTCCTCCACAATCTGCTCTAAATCCTGCTTCTCTGCTAGTTCTCAATATAAAATATAACCAGTCAAAAATTGTACGTTGTCACTGCCCCCTCCAAGTTTTCAAAAACCGAGCTGATGAGATCTGCAGTCACAATAACAGGGATTATCAGAAACAGCAGAAAGGTGGCGAACATCTCACTGATGGTAGTAGTGAAAGTAGAACTCACAGCTGAAGGAATCACCATTAGTATTTTAGCGTTTAGCATTTTACAAGAGTAAATGTAAATTGTTTCTTCCACCTCTGATTAAGTACTTGCCACAATAGAATTTACAATCTCCTTGTCAATATTCAGCTCAGGTACATTTGGCAGCAGTTACAGCCTCTAGTCCGTAGTAATGGGTCTGTATCAGCTGATGCTGTCTTGTTGCTGCACTGCTGTAGTGTGCTGTAGTTTACAGCGTGACAGTTACTTGTCTGCACAATAGCATGTCCTCCACTATGAGCAACACTGTGCAAAGACGCACAGAAGAATTACACATCCAAGGCCATACAAGTTTGGTAAATGTAAACTGTTCCTACTCCATATGTGTTCAGTATCAAAGCTCACTACATCTTAGGAAATAACCATTACTTGAATTGATGGACTCATCACCATCTGTTATTTTATTGGTTAATCAGTAAGTTGTTTGGTCTATAAAAGGTCAGGTGGCTGTGAAAAATGCCCACCAGTTTATCACAGACTCTGAATCAGTTAATCGATGAATAGTAACATTGAAAATGCTCTTGTCTCCTTCTGTAATTTGTACTTGTCAGTAAACCTGATTGGAAAATTTCTTAGTTGTGGTAATAAAGCGTTTTCCAGGAAACTAACTGACTAACTGTTGGATCTCCTAGATACAGCTGTGTTTAACCTGAAATCACTCGTCCCACTTCCATAACTCACGGATGATCTTTGTTCAAATAATTGTGTCACCTCCAAGAACACAGGGTGTATGGGAGTGAAAGGGCTCCAACAGAGACTGGAAGGGAGGTCAGGAGGAGGCAGAGTGTAACAGGCAGGCTATGGGGGAGCATGTCTATTCTTTATATTCAATCAAGGGAATCGAATATGAATGTTGCTGTTTTAAGCTCAGTTGTTTATTTTGCCCAAGTCTGAACCCCCCCACCCCCCACCCCCACCTGTCCTGATTTGATCCAGGGTGACATAACTAATAAAAAGTGAAGACTATCAGTGAATACATCAGTGAAACCGGCTGAAGGTCTCTACTGTGTCTTATGCCTCTTGTATATAATTTGTTCCTCTTTGTGTTTTGTCAGAATCCAGACTACCATGGCTTCTCCAGTGATCCTGTGGTGGATGATTGGAACATGAAGGTTGGCTTCTTCTTTGGCATCTCAGTGGCTCTTGTTATCGGAGCAACATTTATCCACTATTTACCAGACCACGGGTGAGTTCCCATCCGTTCATATCTGCTCTCAGTTTTGCTGTCGAATATGAGATGAGAGGTGTGATGTCAGGACGTTTTGTCTGATGCCATAGTGATAGTTCTGCTGAGTCATGGTTTGATTACATCACCTGACTACTTCTTTCAAAGCAGACTTGTTTTTTTACTTTTCTTCACCAAAATGAAATAAAGGACATTAGTCATGTGGCGAAGCGTATCATACACACTTTATATCAATGAGGATAGAATATTAGAAATGTTCAATGTAAAGGACTTGTCTTCTTTAAAAATTCAACCAGCTCTCATCATGGATGCTACTTAGATACTTCCAGGTCATTTCACTCAGTTAGAAACCTTTTTGACCACACCCTTGGTCTCAGTGAAAGAATAATTTGGGGGTTTTACAGTCAAGCTGGAGTTTGTTATTAATGTTAAGTATTAAAATGTTTCTTTGTCTGGTTTTCTCACTCCCTCCTCTCTCTGACTGTATCTTCTCCCGCGTGTGTGTTTTCCAGAATGCGGCAGTGGGCCAGAAGGGAGGCGGAGCTTGTGATCCAGCAGAGAGAGAGGGAGGGTCTTCCTCTCATAGCGGAGAACTACTACGACCCAAACAAGATTGTTCTGCCCTCAGCTGGAGAGGAGTAGGATGTCCAACATCCACTGACTGTATTTCATGATTATTGTATTCCAATATAATAGAATAAACAATGTACTTGTTGAATTGTGTAATCGTTATGTGTGGACAATGACTTCTTGAAACAGCAATTTCAATGTGTTCTAATCGTTATATAAAGGTAAATGTGACATTTTTTGGATCCTGGTGACAGTTGCTGATGATCAGAGCTACAGACACATTGTGATCAGAAACGGAAAAGAACTGAGGTTATATACCCAGCCCCACAAATAACTACACTCAAATTTCTTATTGATCCCACTGATTGTTTAACGTTCATGAGTTTCAACTCATGAACAGTGACAAATAAGTTATCCACCAATACTCTAACCCTGAATGTGGTGTTTAAAAAATCAACCTGATAATTTAATTTTTTACAAATATGCTTTTGCTATGTCACTTTTCCAAGTAGAAGATGAACTGAAACATCTTTTGAAGACAGTCTTCCTAAATATTCTGGTCAAAAAATGCACTAATTAAACAATGAATTATGATTAACCACAAAGAAACCCTGTAATAATAACTGTGGTCACTATTAACACTCAATCCAGCAGAATAAAATATGAGGGGTATAAAGGTAGTAACAGCAGCATCTAGTCAGTTGTCAACTGGGCAGTTGGTAATTTAGCCTTGAGTTAACTAATCTATCTAAAAGGTAACCAGGCTAGTTAAGCTGTTTTAAGGCAAATTAAGGCATTTCAGCCTTTCTGTCTGCTACTGTTTGTCAGCGAGTGTGAAAACCTTAAAACACTTTCTTCTTATATTCACTGTTTCTGCAGTTACTGCTCTTTGCCTTTGTGGGGCAGTATGGATATCGTATGTGTTATAAATATTACAACTTTTATTTTATACATGACTTTCACCATCATTTATCTGCATTGTTAGAGAAGCCAATCGCGATCTTCATCTGCAACCTGCCTTTGCAGCGTTGACGCTGATATGTTCACTATTCCGTGGGCACTTGAACGCAGCAGAGGCACGTCGTTCCAGTGCGCATGAGCAGCGGACTTAAAGCCGAAAGCGCCAAGTGCAGACATGTTGAGAGACATGACTTGGTCTGACACGAGAGTAACTACTGTGCACTGCGGCTAAAGCAGTTAGCATTAGATTTTAGTGTCATTTTAACACTACGTCAGTTCATGTTGTTGCTGATCTAAGCTAGGAGACGCATAATGTCGTCACTGAGTCTGCGTGGAGTGACAGTGAATTTTCCTTTTCCTCCATATGACTGTCAGAAAGACTACATGAACAAAGTGATTGAGTGTCTTCAAAGGGTAAGTACTGATGAAATAAACTACATAACGCCATCACCGGAGCCAAATGAGGCGCCATGATTATCAGTTATTGTAATGTCTCTCAGCTGGACAGCCAGTGTACAGTTGTAAAAACAAAAGAAACTTTAAGCTTTATTAGACATGAACGCACCATCATCTTTTAGAGTCTCCTGTGTGGCAGATGATGTTTGGTGCCTGTGGAAATCTCGGTTTTTACTGCCATAATAATCTTCCACAACAACACACTTCAGATCACAGCAGATGTTTGACCTGGGATTTTGAATTGATAACAGCTGCTTAGCGGATTAACTATACAGCCACTATAAGTAGCAGAATAATGAATTTAGTAAACATCATATTCCTTGTTCTGTCACACCAGAGAGTGCACATGTCTACCTGTTTGTTGCAGAAGGTGAATGGGGTTCTGGAGAGTCCCACGGGCACAGGTAAAACCCTGTGCCTGCTGTGTGCCACCTTGGCCTGGAGGGAGAACTTCAAAGACACCATCTCTGCCCGCAAGATAGCAGAGAAGCTGGGTGGGGAGCAGATGTTCCCGAACACACCCCTGTCATCCTGGGGGACGGCTGCTACAGATGGTGACACACCAAGTATGTTCATATCATATCACCTGACAACTGAGTGTTTCAGTGGCAGCGTGTTCTTCAGGCACACACGAGCCCGACTCGTACAGGGTTTTTAAGACTGATGCTCATTTCTATATTTGAGGGTTTAAAGAATCTGATAACCATATGCTGGCTGAAATAAATTTTTTTTACAGAAACAGGCGCCAAATGTAACCAAGCATTTTAAACAACTGATCTTTAATTGTTGTGTCCTGTAATGTCTGAGCGAAGCCATAATGAACATTCATGAAACAGACACTAGTGTCTGAATGGCAAAAAGACTTTTAACAGAAAAGTGAGTCAAGCAATATTACATCATCCTAAGTTGCTGTTGGATAAATTGGAGTGTGTGTTTAAAGATCAATTGAAGAAACTGGTCTGTAGAAGATGCAGATAAATGGAAAAGCGTATAACCCTGTACGAGCCTGTGCCTGTCTCATAGAGACAGAACTGATTATTCAGTTATAGAAACAGTAACTGACCACTCACTACATCTACGATATTGTGCTTCATGTAACTCCATGAAATATATTATTGTGTGTTCTCATTGTGTTCCAGCCTACTACACTGATGTTCCCAAGATCATATATGCATCCAGGACACACTCTCAGCTCGCTCAGGTTATCAGTGAGTTAAAGAACACCTCATACAGGTAAACTATGTTATCTACTCAGTACTAGAGTCAAGAGTCAATGCCTGTTCAAAATGTTCAGTAGCCTAATGGGATGTAATGGGCTCTATTTAGAAATGCAGAGGTTATGGTCTTGACAACCGCTCATCCAAACAACTTCAGTGAACGCTGCACTGACCCGGGTCCTCAGTAACACACACGAGCTGAGCTCTCAGTGCTTCTGGTGAACGCATGCATCAGTGTAACCTTCATGTCTCTGGTGATTCAGGCCAAAGGTGTGTGTGCTGGGGTCAAGAGAGCAGCTGTGCATCAACCAGGAAGTGATGCGTCAGGAGAGCAACCATGTCAAGGTAAACCAACTAAACTACTGGTTTGTTCATGGTGTAAATTCCCAAGCAGATGAATTGTCTTAAAGGTGCAGACACACTCTGAGAAGTAGTTGGGGTCAGGAGGATGTGTTTTAGATATGAACTGCTGGGTTTATATGGATGTACTGATTCTGCTGGGTGAGCATGTTTTGCTTACTTCTCTTTAAAGAAGCAGCAGATAAGTGGTTCTGTCGGTGGAGATGTAAAGCTGGTATTAAACCAGTCTTCACAGATTTCAATGATTTACTGTTTCAGGTCCATATGTGCAGAAGAAAAGTCTCCACCAGGTCATGTGTGTTCTACAATAATGTTGAAGGTAATGGTGTAACACAGTGGTTATCAGTGAGGTCTAATAATGCAACAATAGGACTGACTACCACAGACAATACCCATGTTGCAAAATACAATCTAGAAGCTGCTTTCTGCTTGACATTTGTAAATGTTGAACAGGCTGATTGTTGCAGTTTAACATCAGTATCATTTACATAACATGTTTATAACATCTGGCTCTGGCTTCACATCTGTGTGTTAAATGCTACTTCTAACCCCCTTTCACAGGTCTTAATGTTATGTTTTCTCCTTTAGAGAAGAGCACTGACAGAGACTTGGTGAACTCCATCCTTGATGTGGAAGACTTGGTCAAATACGGCAACAAACAGAGGTGAGATTCATATGTTTCACCAACAGATATCTGTCCTGCCTCATTAGAAGGTGAAACAGCTTTTTCATTACTGATTAATGTGACGATTATTTTCTCAATCAGTTTGGTCTGTCAGATAATACTGTACCACATATCTTTAAAGTTGAGCAAATCTTAGTCAACGTCCTTGCTGAGACAGCAGAAGAGAAAGAGGATGATGGTGACTGATTTCTACGTTTTCCATTCTTTTTAAACTTCGGTGTTTAGATAGCAGGAATGTTATTTGTTTTATTTGGATTTTACATTTGTTTCCAGGGAGACTTCTGCAGTTTATCTCCAGGGATAATAAGACAATTCTTTGATGAAACATTTTTCTCCAGGGTCTGTCCTTACTACCTCTCCCGTTCCTTGAAGCAGCAAGCAGATATCATTTTTATGCCGTACAACTACCTGCTGGATCCGAAGGTGAGCTGACTCTAAAGTTAGTCCACGTTTTGGTCTCTTAGGAAAGAGACACTTTGGAGCGTTGTGGGTTGTCGTGATGAGTTGATCTTCAATGGAGGATCAAGACAATTTATTACAAATCTTTCATGTTCAGTTCAACTTTACTACACGAAGTCACACTGTTGACCAGTAGCATCTCATGCTCAGATATCTTTGATTTATATGGAATACACTGGAATAAGTACAAAGACACAACGCTGTTTGTTTTGAAGTCAGTGATCAGTTTTCTTGTTTTCTCTCTCTCTTTGTTCCACAGAGCCGCAGGGCGCACAACATCGAGCTGAATGGAGCCGTGGTCATTTTTGATGAAGCTCATAATGTGGTAAGACTCTGTCCTCTCTGTGGATGTCATAATTTATTCAGTCACGCTTCACTTAAGTTTGTATTTGAACGCCAAAATTAAACCAAAGTGTAAAGTGTCTTAGTAAACTGCTTCACTGCTCCTTGTCATCGATTCTCCAAGTCTCTGAACTTGACTGGAGATGAACACCATCGCGCCTAAAGATATTCTTTCATGGTGGTGGTGGAGAGCACTGTCTTAACACGTCGCTCCAAAAAATAGATGTTCAACTGGACTGAGATCTGGTGACTGTGAAGGTCATAGCATATGATTCACATCATCTTCATCCTCATCAAACCATCAGTGTCCCATGTGGAGACAGTCATCCTGTTTCTCCACTCATTTATTCTGGTTTTTCCTTTTAATTTGTCTCCATTTGTTTATACTGTGATTAATTAATGGTTGGTTATTAACCGTGGCCTGGTGAAACTGACGGACTGCTCTGACTGAAAGGTTGACTGTGTTAAAAACTGTGTCTTTAACGTCTCTTGATGTGACGGATCATACACATGGAGATAACAGCGCACTCTTGCAGACAGTCTAAAGTTATGCATTATGCTCCGCACAATTGTACACAAGAGAGTGACAGAATCGGTTTGAGTGAAGAAGCCCATGTGGGTCCAGTGATTCAGGGTCATGAAGACTGACATGACCACGGTCTTCTCAGACCATCCCACCAGATCATGTTTCTGTTGTCTGCAGGAAAAGACGTGTGAAGAGTCGACGTCGTTTGACCTGACTCCCTATGATGTAGCCTCAGCCATTAGTGCTGTGGACCGGCTGCTGGTGGAGCAGGCTAAAGAAGCCAGCCATGGAGCCTCTGAAGATTTCAACGTGGAATCCCTCAGCTCTGGTCAGAATGCTTGTTGGTCTCAACCACTGACCTGGACATTGTGGCATCTGATTGACAAAAACATTGTTTTAAACAAATCGATCTATAAATGTCTACGTTGTTAAATTTCAGCTGGTGATATTTTTTATTTCAGATCTAAAGATAGACATAGCCACCATTGCTAAAGTCAAACGTAAGTATTCTTTAAAGTATGAAGAAGATAAAATGAGCCTTATTTTAGTGCTTTCCATGATTTCTCGTGAACCCGCTTCATCAGTGCTCTGCTCTCTGGGGTTTCTCCAAACTGCTTTTGTCTCCTCTGACAGAGATTCTGCTGGATCTGGAAGCTGCCATTGATTCCTATGAGGTTCCTGGTGACAAAGGAATCACAAAACCTGGAATGTAAGTGAAAGTGGTGGAAGATAGAAAGGAGAATACAACAGTTTTACCCGCAGCTTCAAGTACAGCGATGTCTGTCCATGCATCCGTCCTTCTGTCTATCATCTATTGGCTGATTATAAAAGTACATTTTTAAGGAGAGATTAAAAAGAGGTCACTGATTCTGCTGACCTGATTTCCTCGGGCAGCTCGTCTCTAAGAGACCTCTGCCCGAGCACCTCAGGCTACAAGCTGGTTCATATGCTGTGAAGAGGTCAGATGTTCAGCATGGAGAGAGGCTGTGAAGAGTGTTAAAAGTCAAGTCAATGAATGTAATGACTCTCATGTGATGGTCATGTGAGCTGAAGGAGTCTCAGTCTGACAAAGAAAAAACAACAAAAATCTAAATAATACACAGGAGAGAGAAAAACATAATAATCATCACAATAAACACATAAAGTTAGTTGAACATGAATTCTGAAATGAAGTGTCTTCTGTTCACCTCAGCTTCATCTATGAGCTGCTGGAGAGAGCTCACCTGACCTACAGCAGCAAGACGGCAGTCCAAGAAGCTCTGGAGCAGATCAGTGGACACTTAGTGGGACGTCAGTATGATTTCTTCATGTTATTGTTTATAAAACAACATGGCACTTGATTTAAGATCTGGTTCTGCTGTCCATCTCCCCCCCATAGCTAGGTTTAAGTAGGAACTGTATGTAAACCAGTAGCTCTATAATGCTTCAGTTCTGGTCCTTACTCGGGACTCATCTGCTGGGTTTATCACACAGAGCAAGTTTCAATACAAAGTCACATGTGTAGTAATTTATACAATTAACTAATGAGTTGTCTGACACGCGTTTCTCATCAGAGGGAGGACTATTCCTGAACACAAGTGGACTGGAGAAGCTGGCTAACATCATACAGGTATGCTACGTGACATAGCTCCAGCATGAAACTCCTGTTAAAACCACAAAGGTTTGTTTTTATGAGATTGATTCATATGATTGATATTAATATCATCATCTCACTTTGTTTATTTTATTTATTTATTTTTTTACTTCAAGTGCTGCAGCATCTTACAACGTGCAGCACCCATGAACCCCTGCCCACATACACATGCCCAAACATACATAAAGCAGCAACGCAAAACAATAAAAACAAAATTAAAAAAAGGTTTGTTCACCACAAAATATGACGGTTTTTAAGTTTCAGTGTCTCTTCTTGACTTCCATTTGGTTATTTGCAGTTGTCCATCACTTTCAATCTGCTGCTGTAAATAACATCTGACAAATTTTGATAGAACTGGTGCAAATGAACACATCACTGATCCATTATATAATCTATAATTAAAGAGTCAATAACTCTTCCTTTCTTTGTCTTGTCTTATAGCTGGTGTTCAGCGGTGAACCGTCAGAGACGGACAGACAACAGCGGATGCAGTCCAACACGGCTCATTTTAAGGTGCGTGTTCATCAGAGGCCACGAACGCCCATATGGAAGTGATGTCATGTATCTACACAGTGACGTCAGCGGTCATATCCATCTGTTTGGCTCAGGTTCATATCCACAGAGACACCAGCCAGCACAGGAAAAAACCGAGCGCTGACATGTGGGCTTCATCCTCATCAAAGAAACAAGGTGATGATACTTTGTGTTGGATCGTAGCATTCACAGTCACAACTCATTTTTAAATTAACTAACGGGTATATTGAGATGACAAGTTCTGTGTGGATACCTGTCCCAGACGATGAACCCTGCTGGAAGTTTTAGTTTAGTTTTGTCTCTCTGACTTTCCTGTGCTCTGAGTAAACCTGGTTAAATGGGTCTTATGTGTTTCTTGGCACCTTGTAGGAAACATACTGAGTTACTGGTGCTTCTCTCCTGGCTTCAGCATGCAGGATCTGGTGAATCAAGGTGTCCGCTCCATCATTCTGACCAGTGGGACACTCTCTCCTCTGTCCTCATTCACCTCTGAGATGAGGATGTAAGTTACCTTTTACCCGCCGCTCCTCACAGCTCATTTTACTCAGACACACTAGAGGCAATAACAGCTGGTGAGATAAAGGGACTATTCATATAATTTACAAACTCAACAAAGTGGATTTAGAGTTTAGTGTAGTGCACAGATGAAAATTCATCGTTGAAAATTAAACTGTATTAGTCAGATCCTAGTCATGATTCATGTTGTTGTATGAGCAGCAGGTGAACCTTGATGTTGATCACACTGTGCTCTCGTCTTTGCTGTCGATGCAGAGAATTCCCTGTGTGTCTGGAGAACGGTCACGTGATTGAGCGGGACCAGATCTTTGTCAGCATCATTGAACAAGGTCCAGATGGAGTTCAGTTAAGTTCAGCGTTTGATAGAAGGTTAGTTTTCTGTTCTGGACACACAACTTTCCACACATTGCATCATTTTTAGAAAAGATCTGTGTTTTTGTTTTTGTCTTGATGTGTCACACGACTCATTTGTTGGACAGAGTTACACATGGTTTTATGACGTGCTCCATGTTTAATATTCAGGTGTGAAAAACCCTCTAAATTCCAGCTTTAATTTATGAAAGTCTTACATAATGGCCTGATGTGCCTCTGGCCTTTGGAGCAGTTAGTTTGATAATAAAACAGTTGAACTCTGACAGTGACTTGTTGTGATGATGCAAAGAAAAGATTTTTCCCTCTGTGACAGGTTTGTTCCTGAAAACATGGCGTCTCTAGGCAACACTGTTGGTGAGGTCAAAGAGCGTGTTTTTATTCTACCACGTTTCTGAGCACATGTTTTTCTAGCTGACACCAGCACCATTATTGTTTGTAGGTAAATAAGTGACATACATCATTCATCATTTCTGC